>NW_007377692.1:183493-219279 GCF_000475195.1 Diaphorina citri
GTGTGTGTGTGTGTGTGTGTGTGTTTGGTGGGTGTATGTATGATGGGTGTGTGGGTTTGTGTGTGTGTGTGGTGGGTGTATGTGATGGGTGTGTGTGTGATGGGTGTGGTGGGTGGGTGATGGGTGTGGTAGTCCCGTACAAAGGATGGGTCAACCACTAGTAGGGACTAAGAAAAGAAGAAAAAAAAATCCATCTTTTTAGCTAGTTTGCAAAAACTTTGTCCCATAGAGATGAAAATAATTATAATTTCTGAGATTAGCCAAGCTAAACCCCAAAGAATTATGTAATGTGTGTTCGAAAATGAGAAAATGCCCCTTTTTTACTTTCTATTACTACAGTATAGCGAGCTATACTAGTAATGAAAGTATTGCAATCGGTCCAAATTTTCAAAATCGGGAAAGTTAGATTTAAAATAACCATATTTAAACTGTCAACTAAATCAGGTAGGCCCGAATTAGATTTAGCATACTCGTATGAATAAGTACTATCGCGGTTAGACTGAGTAGGCCCATTATACCAACAAATTTGGGAGATAACTTGACAACTTGTTAACCTTTTAACTTGTTAAGTATCGTTGTTATGTCAGTAGGCATCTGATGTAACACTTGTGAAATTCTCAATTCAATAGTATAAACTAGGACCCTATTTGCATAGGCAAAGAATCCTAGAAATGAAGAAGACCAAAATTCTAGTGATCTAGTGAATATGTAATACGTACAGTGGCGTAGCGTGTATGTATGGCGTGTATGGCGGACATACAACTCAAAAGTTCACTCTAATGCCCATAAATATTAATGGCATGTACTGTGATGGGACTTGGTAGACCTGTACATGAGCCCTACTGGTTGCATATTTGCAAGGTAGGTACTTATTTACCTACTGAACTTACCTAGTAATTATACTCACAGCTATCCAAGTAATATTCTTTTATTTATTTACTGACTGTTGTACAATAAATGGAACTGAAAAGGACTTTTCATTTTAAAAGGGTAATGCGATTCTACTATGTAGGTAAAATGGTTCATACATACTCGAAAGTATGCTACATACGTACCTATATAATATAGTATGTTTACCTACTTATAAATAGGTAGATAGCTATATGTACTTATGTGGTTTATAATGTCAAGTTAAATATGTATTTAAATAAAATCTGAATGTATTGATATTGATATAGTTATTGATATACCTCCTCTCTTAAACTTGTTGTCTTTTATAGCAGATTCCAAATAGGTCTGATCACATCTCTGTATACTAAACTTGGATAGATTTAGGTTTTTAGCTCATATTTAGTCGTAGTTAAATCATGAAATCACAAGTATATGTAAATCTATAGGTACTTACCCAGTTTTAATAACTTATTACCAGCAGGGGTAAAATTCTTCCGTGGAAAAACCTTGAAAAGAGACTTTCCCCTCATTTCCATCTCATGATGATAAAGGTTATATTCTTAGTGTCTATCTGGTTTCTGGTGGGAGACACAACCTCAAAGAAAAACCTCACAAATATACCCATTTGTTATGCATGTCAGTCCATGCACCTGATTCTCACACTCACAGAGAATGACGGGATGGATAAAACTGACTATTTGGTTATGTGGTTCTTCTTACAGGAATTTCTTTGCTGATATGTAACGTTAAAGGCATTGGTCGCAGTCAGTGTCTAAATCAAGTAGGGCGATTTGCAGTTCTCAGACTGAAATCTGAAGAATCTGAAGCCCTGCCCGTCGAAAGTAGAACTTTTATACTGTATACCTACGTTGATTCCTATTGTTGTCTTTCAATGGGTCTACAATCTCATCTACAATCTCACAGTCTAAAATTATGTTCATGATTTCATTGAGGAAACTTGTTTAAATTCCTGCGATAGGTCAACTATAAATACCTATTGACAGTAAGAATTGTATTTATTGATTATTGATATTAATTTTATCAATAAAAATAATCAAGAAACATTTCAATAAAGATACTATAAGCGTGCCTGCTACATTTATCTAATGGCCCAAGTAGACCAATTTATTCAGGTAGGGCGATAGTTAATGAGTATAGTTATATAGAGGCGCTCAATAATTTGATTTTATTACATACAGGGTGTTGTGTTTGCTATCGTACATATTTTAGTAACACCTACCCTAAATAGTAATGTAGAGGCAGACTCTATGAGAAGAAACTTAAGTGGAACTTAGGGGTGCACTAAGGATGTAAGGATCAAAATGCAATACACTTTACAAAAGTGTTACAATATTACGACTAGGTATAGTTATAAATTTCGATCTTTCATTTGAGGGAAGGAAAAGAAGAGACAAAATAGGTACCAATATTGATTAGGATTAGCTACACTGTAAAATTACGGAATCAATGGAATTGACAAAACACCCCAATGCCAGGACTTCGAGCCAAAAAAAAAAAAAAAAAAAAACAAAAAAAATCTAATTTTTTTTTAACACTAGTGTGTAGGTATCAATGGGCTCGTGTAGGCTGGTAACTTTATTAGATTAAATATTAATTTACTTCTTTGACTTGTCGGATTTCATCACGTAGGCTGAATTTTGTTTGGATGTCATTGAATTTGATGTCAATGTTCATTATTATCTGGATACCCACTGATTACCAATCAAACGTAATTACCCCTATAAGTATCTCACGTCGAATGAAGCGATTAAGGAAATAATACCTAGGTCGGTATTTGTTATAGGTACCTACTACCTACCTACCTACCTACTTGTGATCTATAAAAATACTATCTCCCACAAACAGATAGCTGAGAAGTATTACAAATACGTATAGGTAACGATGTTATTTATGAGTTAGGTCAGTTAGGGTAGGTACTTATACTACTCAAGTACTTATCAATAGTTATAGGGTGTATGTCTGTATGTTTCCTCTATTTTAATAGGTAGGGTACTTAGCTATCCAAGTAAGTGGCCAATCAATAATCAATATTAAAGTACCTAATGCACGTGTACTTGTACATACATTATTGAAGGAAAAGAACCATATTTTGTGATCTATAAAAATACTATCTCCCACAAACAGATAGCTGAGAAGTATTACACATACGTATAGGTAAGGATGTTATTTATGAGTTAGGTCAGTTAGGGTAGGTACTTATTATACTACTCAAGTACTTATCAATAGTTATAGGGTGTATGTCTGTATGTTTCCTCTATTTTAATAGGCAGGGTACTTAGCTACCCAAGTAAGTGGCCAATCAATAATCAATATTAAAGTACCTAATGCACGTGTACTTGTACATACATTATTGAAGGAAAAGAACCATATTAGGGTGAACTTTAAACGAGGAAGGAACGTTTTTACAAGAGGTTTGACAGAGGGAACTGTGACTGCTAAGGTCTTATACTCGTATCTTCCCGAAGTCGAAGAGAGAAGTAAAGGATAGAAGAAAGTCAGCCGTTCCGAGAACTAACATTATCCGATCCGGATAAAAAGGAACCTTTGTGTAACGAAAGTTCTCTGATTTCGACTTCAGATCATTGATTGCAAATCATTTAAGAGCTTCCAACAGTTCCTGGTCAACATCCCCATTCTCCAAAACCAAATTTAGTAGCGGACCATAGGACCCATAAGTAATGGTGGTTTAGAATAATCACTTCAGATAGCGCATGATAAAGACAATCCGGAGTATCTAGGTATCAAGAGCTCTAAGTAGAAAATTATGCATCAAGTAGGTTCATGGTCCATAACTGCGAGTAATTAACGTTTGCAGTGAAAATGAAAATAAATTACTCCGATCAGATAGGAAAACCACCTACAAGTAAGAAACCTTCAACAGACCATTGCTGGGTGTGTGAATCCTCATTGACGTAGGTCCACTTGATTTGAATAGTGCAACGGATCAACCTCTTGACAACATAGTAATCTGCTTTTGATAAGATCAACTATGAAAAGAACTGTCTAAAAATAAAAAAGGCAGGTAGATATAGAATTTAGAAAATCGCTGTCTCAATTATAGGAGAGTAAAACAAACTGAAAGCGTTTTTTACGAATTCTAGATTGTACATTGTACCTAAAAATTAGGGTGACAGTTTCTAAAGTAACACTGAGTGCAATACACACAATCTTCTATGAATCTGTTCATTTCAGAATAGGTATAATTTTAGAGATGAAATGTCAAACACCTCCTCTCTAGTCTAACCACAATGCATGAAACCACATGAACGTTACTTCTCGGATCATTTTATCGAGCATTGACACTAATTTGTATTTCCGAGTGACTTGGTTTCGGCACCTGATCCTGATTCATGATGCTGTTGCGATACAAACAATACCCAATAGTAGACTGTTGCGATACAATCAATACCCAATAGTAGAATGTTGCAATATAAACAATTCCCAATAGTAGAATGTTGTTGACAGTTCGAAATCCTGGGGATTCTCATGCTTTTTCCGAGACATATGATTCCATGAATGAGAGAAATGTTCCAGCTCACGGGCAATTTCAAATTCTTCAACAACAACAACGCTCAGTAAATCGTTAGATTTGTATTCTTCGTGTGATGATCAGTCTCCTAAAATTTTCTAAAATCTTCAATTTAAAAACTTTATCAAATAGACACGACTTTGATGTCTACTTGGTCTAAAAGTTACGGCATGGACTTCTAGCCCTTCTAGGAGATCAAAAAGAGTTCCTACGTGGTTTTTATTGGTCAACACATGGTCTAGAACTCTAGATTCGTATATACACTATTAGTGGCTTCTTTTAAAATACTTCTTCCTTATTGATTACGGCTTACAACTTGGTTACCTACTTCAAGAACATTAAAAAGTCACATATGATGAAATTTTAAAAACACATTACACAAACTACCGTTCAAACTCAAAGTACCTACTTAAACGAAAATAACTTGTTGATAACAAAACAGTGTTAACCTTAATGAGGAGAAGTCAAAGATGTTTGAACACAAAGGTTCACTTCAACACTATTTCCAAGATAGGTAGGTAGGTACATATGTATTATTAAAATTAGAGATCCACCAAAAGTTTCTAAAAAAGTATTCAAAAAAACACTGATATCGAGATCGAAATCAGAAGTGAAGTTTCAGAACACATAATAAGTAGATACGATTATTATGAAGATCTCTTGACATAATTCAATAGACTAATGTCTTTACGGATAGAAGCTTTACCCAACGCTCCACACTCCAAGGAAAAGGAGTGAGAAGCTCTCTGAAAAGAAATAATAGTTTAGCAGAAATACTGTAATCTTTGTAAGTAGATTATTAGGTGCTCTACATGATTTATTTTCTGAAGTTGAGCTATTAGTTAGCAGAATACCTGCAACTTCCAAAGAAGAGCCGCTAAAAGTAAAAGGAACATCCATAAACACATCATTAGGTCATAAAAGTAGACACATACAATACATCAGTTGTTATTAAGAGTATTTGCAAACAATCTCTGCCATTAGTTACCAGATTTCTGGAACAAGATAAAGAGGCCAATGGTAAGTACTTAAGTGCCTACTTTGGCATTGTTAAGATCAATGGTAAGTAGATTGGCATCCATGTTAATGTTCTTTGCATGTTGAATACATCGATGGTTATGCTGGCACTTCGCTGTTTGCATCGCTGATCTCGCGTGATTAATGGTTTTCATCTCGAGTTTCAAGTTCAGGAGTTTATTGAATAAACTCCGAACCATTTATCTATACACTTGCACTGGTCAGATCGGGTAATCCTACTGAGTTATCTACTAACATGGACACCACACTTTCTGTGAAAAATGAGACACGTGAAAATTATGAACTATTTAGATGATTTCTTAAAACTTACTGACAAAGTAAGGAAGTACTATGACGAAAAGAAGGAAACTATAAGAACAAAAAGAAACGTCATTGGTTCCCATGAAAAGTCCGAGTTTTTGGAACTTAAGCACGGTGAATTATTTAGACGATTTCTTAAAACTTACTGACAAAGTAAGGAAATACTATGACGAAAAGAAGGAAACTATAAGAACAAAAAGAAACGTCATTGGTTCCCATGAAAAGTCCGAGTTTTTGGAACTTAAGCACGAATATGAAAAGAGCAATCACTTGAGCCACAGAAATAAAAGACTGATTTCCCCCTTGAGATTGTACCGAACGAACCTAAAACGTCCTGAACGAACAAAAAGAAACGAGAGAGACACCACCCTGATGAATATTATTGGCAACTCCATTGATAATACTACAACTGAGAATATTAAAAATAACACAGGCATAAAAGATTCCCTTGTTCCTGAATTATTACAAAATGGAAATTCTACAGATTATTCCCCCTCATCTTTTGCATCAAAATTAAAAAATGCCCCAGGAAATAATAACAGCACGGTTGTCAAGTTTGTCAAGCCTCTTTATAAAAATTCCAAATTTTTGGATATTAAGACAACACCTAATTATTATACAATTACGAAACAAAGTGGGAAAAGTAAGTTTGGAAGTTTCAATTCATCCGTGTTCAACTTCGAACATAAAATTGAAACCACAACGGAATTGCAGAAAGAAGTTTTCAGCGCTTACGTTGCTGGAGGTAGCACCAACAAGACTTATATTTATAGTCGAAGATTGGGCGAGAGAGGATAGGGAGTGTTTGGGAGTGACCGTGCTGGGATGTGGGGAGGGAGGGGCAGAAATGGTATTGTATTGGAATGTGATTTGGTAAACAGGTAGGGGAGGGTAAGAAAAAGAGGCAAGACTCAGGATGAACTACACCTTAATAAATAATTGAAAAAGGTATAAGATAGGCAGATGCTATGCGAATTTAGCAAATCAGTAGAAAGCAAGTTAATTAAGATAGAAAAGTTGCAATAAAAGCAAGAAGTATTTGACGGTACAGACTTGAAAGACAAGTTAGGTATACATACAGAGTTAGAGTTAGAACTAGGATCGATTTTAATTTTAGATAGATACCTACTAAAGAGTCCACCCGTTTTTTATTATTATTATTATTATTATTATTATTATTATTATTATTATATTTATAAGCATAAAAACACATCTAATGTGGTTCAGAATGATTTGTATGCATCTCCTGTTCCCGTTTTAGCAGATAACATTACGTCTTCCCAGGTTTTGCAATCAACTGCGGTCTCTAGTGGGTCGGACAAAGCAGATAATTTTAATAATACCCAAATCGTCTTGGAAAAATCTAACAAAAGTAATATGACATTAACACACAAATTGATGGAAATTTTGAAAAGAATCCCCAAAAACAATACAAGCAATGTGAATTATACATTATCTAGCCCGACTGATAATAATACCTCTCAAGTAAATAACAGCAATGTCAGACTTATATTTATAAGCATAAAAACACATCTAATGTGGTTCAGAATGATTTGTATGCATCTCCTGTTCCCGTTTTAGCAGATAACATTACGTCTTCCCAGGTTTTGCAATCAACTGCGGTCTCTAGTGGGTCGGACAAAGCAGATAATTTTAATAATACCCAAATCGTCTTGGAAAAATCTAATAAACGTAATATGACATTAACACACAAATTGATGGAAATTTTAAAAAGAGTCCCCAAAAACAATACAAGCAATGTGAATTATACATTATCTAGCCCGACTGATAATAATACCTCTCAAGTAAATAACAGCAATGTCAGTGCAGTTGATTATCCCAAATCAGGATACCAAACAAATTTCATAAATACAATTACGCCTGACAAATCAAACAAAACTGGAAACAGTACTCGGTTTGTGCAACATACTATAAATTTGATTAAAAACATAACTGCCCTGTTGATAAAACAAAATAATCGTTCTAAAAGTAATGCAGTAAATCGAACTGACGATGACGGTTTAGGAAAAGTCAAAGATTTCGGTCAAACCGCCAACAAGTCCTATGAGCTGAAGTTCATCATAGGGAAAACAGTAAACAGTACCTCTTCAGATGATGGTATTTTCGTTCCGTTGTATGTTGAGATGTTGCTTATGACTCAGATAGTTTTGCTCCTGGCGTTGTTAACCTTTTTCATTTTCCTTCACTATGCTGATTCAAGAATGGCTAAACGGCAGCAGTATGATACTTCTGTCACGTATTTAAACAATGCTTTCGAAAGAGATAGAGTTTTTAACGATTTACCCTGAAATTGTAATTTATTAAATGGTGTGTGAGTAATATTTGAATGTGATATTAATATTAGGGTAGAGATAGAGTTTTTAACGATTTACCCTGAAATTGTAATTTATTAAATGGTGTGTGAGTAATATTTGAATGTGATATTAATATTAGGGAAGAGATAGAGTTTTTAACGATTTACCTTGAAATTGTAATTTATTAAATGGTGTGTGAGTAATATTTGAATGTGATATTAATATTAGGGAAGGAGGTTTGTTGCCAAAACTGGATTAGTTGCTATAATCAGAACTTGTTTTAATTTGTATTTAAAACTTTGGAATATACCTACTCTAGATAACAACCAGAAATCTACTATTGACATTTAAATTAATTTCTGAAAAATGAATTTTTCTTTCGACCTAACTTAATTTATTACAAAGCAAAAAGAAAACTGAAAAAAGGCCTCCTGTTTTTCAACAATAAACCCAAGGATTACATTTTTGATTGCTTTAAGATTTATGGGAGATTTGCAATGAAATTCCCAACAATTGGTCCAAATATAGTGAAATCCTTGGAAATTTGTTTGCAAGTTTTGTCATAAATAATAAATTTTCTGTATTTTACAAACAGGAAAAGAGATTCAGAACTAAAACGATGAGAAATTTAACATTTATGTAAAATACGCTTGACGGGTTCGTTCTAATCGTACTACATTTTACAACTGTATTTCTTCTATCTGCTACAAAGGTACTTCACCCAAGTATTACTTTTTTTACTTTTTATAATTTAGAGACGCTCTAGTAAAGTTTATGAAGTGACTTTAGAAGTTTGTACCTATTCCAAATGCAAAATGCAGCTAGTTCCGTGTGATGCAATTTTATCTTCATTAAATTTACTTCTTGAGCGATCGTTGTTTTTTGTTTAGTGAAAAACATTAGTCTAATTCTAATAGTTTCAACTCTAATCTGTGCACTTGTATCTACGCTGGTTGCAACTTACTGCCAACCAGGGGGTTTCAACAAACACCATCTTAGTCCGTCCTTCCTTTATTATTACTAATAATAAAAGGTATAGTGGACGGACTATTGTATTCGCTTCGGGATCGTTGTTATTTGTTTAGTGAAAAACATTAGTCTAATAGTTTCAACTCTAATCTGTGCACTTGTATCTACGCTGGTTGCAACTTACTGCCAACCAGGGGGTTTCAACAAACACCATCTTTTGTGTCATTTTATTCCAGTTTTAAACTCTGTGTACTGTTCTACGTAGGGAAAACTTTATGATTTCTAGTTTTTCATTCCTTGGTTCCTGAAGAAGTGTAGTGTAGGTTGGTGGTATACTTGACTCGCATGTCCTCCTAGTTGTTATATCCCCTGATACGAACTTTAGAAACCCGTCGAGGTACATTTAGCACTTTGTCTTTTCATACAGCTTAAAATTATGATAATCCATTTATTTTAATTGTGAACTACTTGTACTTCATAGTAGTTTCTGTATGTACGTACATTCTACATGTACATACATATACCTATTAACAACTCTTTCGCTATTCATATTAATTTAGGTTACCTATTTAATTTGGAACCTTGATTGGATGGTTATCTAAAATGCATGTTACAGAATACATATTACTATCTGTTCCATTTAGTTAGGAAAAATTGTTGAACTGTAAATAAATTTGTATTTTTTACCTAGGTGGAGTATGTGCCATGTACCTTGTTAAGTCCAATAAAGATACAATTTAAAATAGGCAGGTGTTACCTCTGTAAATAAAATTGTTTTACTGTTTTTGATAAATTTAAGCTGGTTTTATTTCATACATTCTAAAAATATCAGTGCCCAAAATTTGGTTTGTTATACAGCCGATAGAAAGAGTGGGCTTGAAGCTTCTAGCGCTCGCTGGTTCGACCCTGTCCTTAGTATATTGCACTAAGGACAGCCCTAAAGATCTGGTTAAGCTTATACGAATCTAGGTTGGTGGTATACTTGACTCGCATGTCCTCCTAGTTGTTATATCCCCTGATACGAACTTTAGAAACCCGTCGAGGTACATTTAGCCAACTGAGAATACTGAAAACGATCTGAGAAATTTACCAACTACGACAGTGATTAGTACAACAGAAAGTTCACCTGATAACCTGAAGCAGTTACCAACCACTACCACAGAGAACCCTGACCCTACTACTACCGAGGACTCTTCTGAAAATGACCTGAGGCAGCTACCAGCCACCACAGAATCTTTTGAGAGTAATGGACCATCTACAAGTACTTATACGAGCGAAACTGGTGTGAGACAATTGCTAACTACTACAACTATTACTTATGATAATCTAATACCTATAGGGGAGAGTTCACCTGATGATTTGAGACAACTACTAACCACAACAGAAAATCTATATACGACTGAAACCGATGTGAGACAATTGCGAACTACAACTATTACTTATGATAATCTAATACCTATAGGGGAGAGTTCACCTGATGATTTGAGACAACTACTAACCACAACAGAAAATCCTGTTTCTACCACTCCTGAAAATGATCTGAGACAGTTCACAACTACAGTCCAGTCTATTGAAAAGGATGTAGAATCATCCACTGAAAGTTCACCAAATGAATTGAGGCAATTGATTACCTTTACAACTGAAAGGAGTGAAAATTCACTTGAAGATCTACAAGCACCAACAACTTCAAGACAAACTACAACTACCATAACCGAATCTGAAAGAAGTCTTACTGCAAATCCGAGTACTGACAACAATGAAGATTTGCCCCTAAGTACAACCGATGACAGTATTACGTGGTTCACATCAGATATCGATGAATTCGATGATTCATTTCCAAGACAACCTTTACCTACTCTTGCACTGGTCAGATCGGGTAATCCTACTGAGTTATCTACTAACATGGACACCACACTTTCTGTGAAAAATGAGACACGTGAAAATTTTGCCACCAGGCCCTATGTTCCTACAACGCCTCAGCTTTTTACGACTTCAACAGAAAACTACTCTTGCACTGGTCAGATCGGGTAATCTTACTGAGTTATCTACTAACATGGACACCGCAATTTCTGTGAAAAATGAGACACGTGAAAATTTTGCCACCAGGCCCTATGTTCCTACAACGCCTCAGCTTTTTACGACTTCAACAGAAAACGTCAAATCTATCGAAGATAACGAAATAATTCCCCATGAAATCATCACCGAAAACGCCGAGGAAAAAATTCAGTTATTACAGAAGAACAAAGGTTTCAACAAAATTGGTAATTCAGATGTAATCGAAGATAATAATAGGGAAATCACCCTGAATAGAAACTAATTCCCCACGAAATCATCACCGAAAACGCCGAGGAAAAAATTCAGTTATTACAAAATAACAAAGGTTTCAACAAAATTGGTAATTCAGATGTAATCGAAGATAATAATAGGGAAATCACCCTGAATAGAAACAACAAAACAATGACTCAGAATAGTAACATTTTAGAGAAAAACACCATACTTAGCTTGTCATCAGAAGATATAAAGCAAGAATATGGACGGAAGATACCCTTGGAAACTGATGACGGAAATATTGTAAAAACACCATACTTAGCTTGTCATCAGAAGATATAAAGCAAGAATATGGACGGAAGATACCCTTGGAAACTGATGACGGAAATATTGTAAAAGTTCTAGAGAAGAACAGCAATACTGGTAATTGGGAAGTGCAGTTTTACAAAGTGAACGCTAATAATACTAGTCTAAATAGTGAAGACATTGATTTACCCCGTAGATCTGATGTTCTAATCTCAGATTATGATGGCTATGACAATATAGATTCTGATGGAGAGGAACAATATGAATATGATTACCGTGCAAAAAACAGCTCTGTAGTTGAAGATTTGGGAAAACTGCCTCTAACATTGAATCCTAAGAAACTTAGCGATGAACCCAATCAACTCAATGAAATAAGCAACAATATGAATTCATCAGGGAGAAATAAACGAGACGGTTCTTACAATGTTGAAGAGTTAGAACAGTAGGAAATATTGTAAAAGTTCTAGAGAAGAACGGCAATACTGGTAATTGGGAAGTGCAGTTTTACAAAGTGAACGCTAATAATACTAGTCTGAATAGTGAAGACATTGATTTACCCCGTAGATCTGATGTTCTAATCTCAGATTATGATGGGTATGACAATATAGATTCTGATGGAGAGGAACAATATGAATATGATTACCGTGCAAAAAACAGTTCTGTAGTTGAAGATTTGGGAAAACTGCCTCTAACATTGAATCCTAAGAAACTTAGCGATGAACCTAATCAACTCAATGAAATAAGCAACAATATGAATTCATCAGGGAGAAATAAACGAGACGGTTCTTACAATGTTGAAGAGTTAGAACAGTTAAACAATAGTTATGAGAAAATGAAAGAAAGTAATTCCTCTGTACTGTCAGAGATCAAAGATATTACGCAGAATAATACGGAAAACAACAATGGCACAAATTCAAATGTGAATTATTTAGACGATTTCTTAAAACTTACTGACAAAGTAAGGAAATACTATGACGAAAAGAAGGAAACTATAAGAACAAAATAGTACAAATTTTTGTCGATGGTGGGATTCGAACCCAGGACCTTCTGCATGGCAAGCAAGCGCGTTACCACTGGACCAATAGGCAGGTGTTACCTCTGTAAATAAAATTGTTTTACTATTTTTGATAAATTTAAGCTGGTTTTATTTCATACTGTCATACATTCTAAAAATATCAGTGCCCAAAATTTGCTTTGTTATACAGCCGATAGAAAGAGTGGGCTTGAAGTTTCTAGCGCTCGCTGGTTCGACTCTGTCCTTAGTATATTGCACTAAGGACAGCCCTAAAGATTGGGTTAAGCTTATACGAATCTAGTATATTGCACTAGGATTATAGTGTTCTAAGCCCTTGCGTAGCTATTGAGCTATGTCTAAATCCTAGTTCCTAGCAATGAACCTATTAGCTTGTCTAGTGTACGATTATATTGCACTAGGATCATAGTGTTCTAAGCCCTTGCGTAGCTATTGAGCTATGTCTAAATCCTAGTTCCTAGCAATGAACCTATTAGCTTGTCTAGCGTACGATGTGTTCTGAGCTCCCTCGCATATATACCCCCTTGATTTTTAGAGGTAGTTGACCCTTCGCATCAGAGGAGATATCAGCTGGTTTCGTTTTCGTGTTTGGCTGAAATTGAACCGGTAATGTCATGCCACGTGGTAGAGTGGTGACTTTATTTTTGCTTCTCGAGGATATATTCTATTTTAATTATTTCTCTACGTTTGTTCCCTCTTCAAGTAGCTTGAGGGCGGAAATCGGGTGAACTTTGATCTCGGATATGGCCGTGTATCCTTGGTGGTTTACCATGCCACGTGGTAGAGTGGTGACTTTATTTTTGCTTCTCGAGGATATATTCTATTTTAATTATTTTTCTACGTTTGTTCCCTCTTCAAGTAGCTTGAGGGCGGAAATCGGGTGAACTTTGATCTCGGATATGGCCGTGTATCCTTGGTGGTTTATTAGACTTGTCTGGCGGTGGGAATTGACTGATCCTAGGTTATTAGACTTGTCTGGCTGTGGGAAATGACTGATCCTAGGGTCAGGGTCAATAGGGTTGTGATCTTGTTTTCCGAAGGGAAAGGATGAGTTCTGAATTAGCCAAGGAGTAACAAATAGCTTGCCCCAAGTCTATAGTCTCATGTTGTTAAGTTTTGGACTTTTTCAAGTTCAGCTTGAAAAAAAAAAAGTGATCCAGTTAAGCGAAAAAGTGTGGGTTCAAATCCCAACCAACACATAAAAAAACTAAAAACTATCCTTGGTTTGAGAATAAGGATTGAGAGGGAGTATAGGGACCATACCTAATGATGTCTTAGTGTTGGCCGATTTTTAGTTCTCACTTGGGCGACTATGATGAAGTGATGTATTTTTGGAGCATGCACTGTGCAATAGCGCCACATGAGTTGTTACACTTGAACATTCACATTGGTAATGGTAGCACTGTAGAGACACTACGAGGGTATCCACTTCCTGCAGATGTGATTATCACTGCCATAGAGTCCTCTATCCCCTAGGTACGCTTTGGTACCTAATCCATGACGTGAATATGTGTGTCGATATAGTAGGTACGCTATAGTTGTAGGTACAGTAGAACCTCGATTATGTCAACTCCGATTATTTCAATTCTCTATTATATCAACTCTAAAATCCATTGTTTTTTCTATCTCTTATAATGGTTGAAGTATGTCCTATCTTATCAGAGGAAAAGATCATCGAAAGTGATCATTTCAACCTCGATCATTTCAACTATCCCCGGTCCCAATTAGTTTAAATAATCGAGGTTCTACTGTATTCCATAGATACCACACTCGATGTTATGTACGGCGCGGCGCGGCTTATACCTTACATTACTCTCAACTGAACAGGCTATACATACGCGTATATGTTTGTATGATTCCTCATTATGCAAAAATAATTATGTTAGGTACTCGGACCAATGTACGTTAACCCGTAGCTTGTCCTTATGTAATGCTATTTGAACATATGGCAAGGGTGACCGCCGTTTTCTACATTCCGTACCGTTACATACCCCAATACTGAGTATAACTTCCAGGAAGATATTTGAATTCCAAGTGAAGTACCTAATCGGTCTAAAGCTCCAAACAATAAAAGCTTGTAAACACCCAATATAAGGCTATAATGTCTTTTAGTTCAGTGATCTGTATAAGTTGTATAACGCACCCGGGGGAAAAAGAACTCAAAGCCTTGGTTTTGTCAAATTTTATCAAAATCGGACTGATCTTTCGGGATTCGCATTACATGCATTCCAAGTTCTTTTATTTATCTCTTTTGTGATTTCTTAGAGAGGTAAGTATCCGCTATCTGTTGCTAATGTTCCGTTCCCCTCATAGTTATCCATATTTTGCGTTCCTCCAGTTTTCTCTTTCCCCGTAGGCCACGGCGCCTTTGTTCTTCCCATTTGTTAAATGTACGTACATTCTACATGTACATACATATACCTATTAACAACTCTTTTGCTATTCATATTAATTTAGGTTACCTATTTAATTTGGAACCTTGATTGGATGGTTATCTAAATGTATGTTACAGAATACATATTACTATCTGTTCTATTTAGTTGGGAAAAATTGTTGAACTGTAAATAAATTTGTACCTAGGTGGAGTATGTGCCATGTACCTTGTTAAGTCCCCAATAATTTAAAATAGGCAGCTGTTACCTCTGTAAATAAAATTGTTTTACTATTTTTGATAAATTTAAGCTGGTTTTATTTCATACATTCTAAAAATATCAGTGCCCAAAATTTGGTTTGTTATACAGCCGATAGAAAGAATATACGACTGAAACCAATGTGAGACAGTTACTAACTACTACAACTATTACTTATGATAATTTAATACCTAGTGGGGAGAGTTCACCTGATGATTTGAGACAACTACTAACCACAACAGAAAATCCTGTTTCTACCACTCCTGAAAATGATCTGAGACAGTTCATAACAACAGTCCAGTCAATTGAAAAGGATGTAGAATCCTCCACTGAAAGCTCACCAAATGAATTGAGGCAATTGATTACCTTTACAACTGAAAGGAGTGAAAATTCACTTGAAGATCTACAAGCACCAACAACTTCAAAGTTCGACCCTGTCCTTATTACTGCACTAAGGACAGCCCTAAAGATCGGGTTAAGCTTATACGAATCTAGTATATTGCACTAGGATCATAGTGTTCTAAGCCCTTGCGTAAGGGCTTGAAGCTTCAAGCGCTCGCTGGTTCGACCCTGTCCTTAGTATATTGCACTAAGGACAGCCCTAAAGATCGGGTTAAGCTTATACGAATCTAGTATATTGCACTAGGATCATAGTGTTCTAAGCCCTTGCGTAGCTATTGAACTATGTCTAAATCCTAGTTCCTAGCAATGAACCTATTAGCTTGTCTAGTGTACGATGTGTTCTGAGCTCCCTCGCATATATACCCCCTTGATTTTTAGAGGTAGTTGACCCTTCGCATCAGAGGAGATATCAGCTGGTTTCGTTTTTGTGTTTGGCTGAAATTGAACCGGTAATGTCATGCCACGTGGTAGAGTGGTGACTTTATTTGCTTCTCGAGGATATACCTATTCTATTTTAATTATTTTTCTACGTTTGTTCCCTCTTAAAGTAGCTTGAGGGCGGAAATCGGGTGAACTTTGATCTCGGATATGGCCGTGTGTGTATCCTTGGTGGTTTATTAGACTTGTCTGGCAGTGGGAATTGACTGATCCTAGGTTATAAGACTTGTCTGGCTGTGGGAAATGACTGATCCTAGGGTCAGGGTCAATAGGGTTGTGATCTTGTTTTCCGAAGGGAAAGGATGAGTTCTCATGCCACGTGGTAGAGTGGTGACTTTATTTGCTTCTCGAGGATATATTCTATTTTAATTATTTTTCTACGTTTGTTCCCTCTTCAAGTAGCTTGAGGGCGGAAATCGGGTGAACTTTGATCTCGGATATGGCCGTGTATCCTTGGTGGTTTATTAGACTTGTCTGGCGGTGGGAATTGACTGATCCTAGGTTATAAGACTTGTCTGACTGTAGGAAATGATTGATTCTAGGGTCAGGGTCAATAGGGTTGTGATCTTGTTTTCCGAAGGGAAAGGATGAGTTCTGAATTAGCCAAGGAGTAACAAATAGCTTGCCCCAAGTCTATAGTCTCATGTTGTTGAGTTTTGGACTTTTTCAAGTTCAGCTTAAAAAAAAGTGATCCAGTTAAGCGAAAAAGTGTGGGTTCAAATCCCAACCAGCGCATAAAAAAATTAAAAACTATCCTTGGTTCGAGAGTGATCCAGTTAAGCGAAAAAGTGTGGGTTCAAATCCCAACCAGCGCATAAAAAAATTAAAAACTATCCTTGGTTCGAGAATAAGGATTGGGAGGGACTATAGGGACCATACCTAATGATGTCTTAGTGTTGGCCGATTTTTAGCTCACTTGGGCGACTATGATGAAGTGATGTATTTTTGGAGCATGCATTGTGGAATAGCGCCACATGAGTTGTTACACTTGAACATTCACATTGGTAATGGTAACACTGTAGAGACACTACGAGGGTATCCACTTCCTGCAGATGTGATTATCACTGCCATAGAGTCCTCTATCCCCTAGGTACGCTTTGGTACCTAATCCATGTGAATATGTGTGTCGATATAGTAGGTACGCTATAGTTGTAGGTACAGTAGAACCTCGATTATTTCAACTCCGATTATTTCAATTCTCTATTATATCAACTCTAAAATCCATTGTTTTTTCTATCTTTCAAAGGATGTCCTATCTTATCAGAGGAAAAGATGATCGAAAGTGATCATTTCAACCTCGATCATTTCAACTATCCCCGGTCCCAATTAGTTTAAATAATCGAGGTTCTACTGTATTCCATAGATACCACACTTGATGTTATGTACGGCGCGGCTTATACCTTACATTACTCTCAACTGAACAGGCTATATACATACGCGTATATGTTTGTATGATTCCTCATTATGCAAAAATAATTATGTTAGGTACTCGGACCAACGTACGTTAACCCGTAGCTTGTCCTTATGTAATGCTATTTGAACATATCGTAGCTTGTCCTTATGTAATGCTATTTGAACATAATTATGGCCATATGGCAAGGGTGACCGCCGTTTTCTACATTCCGTACCGTTACATACCCCAATGTTGAGTAGAACTTCCAGGAAGATATTTGAATTCCAAGTGAAGTACCCAATCGGTCTTGAGCTCAAAACAAAAGCTAGTAGACACCCAATTTGGCTATAATGTCTTTTAGTTCAGTGATCTGAATAACGCACTCGGGGGAAAAAGAACTCAAAGCCTTGGTTTTGTCAAATTTTATCAAAATCGGACTGATCTTTCGGGATTCGCACTACATGCATTCGAAGTTCTTTTATTTATCTCTTTTGTGATTTCTGTAAGTATCCGCTATCTGTTGCTAATATGTTCCCCTCATAGTTATCCATATTTTGCGTTCCTCCAGTTTTCTCTTTCCCCGTAGGCCACGGCGCCTTTGTTCTTCCCATTTGTTAATGCACGCTAATATCTTTTTTACCTGTTGTTTTTCATAAACTCAAAGTTTTTTCCCTCTTTTCCAGAGATTTCATCCGATTTTTATTCAAGCTTCGCACTCACCCCGCCTTCCAAAGAAGAAGTACTGAAAGAGACGTGAAAAACCCTACCTGATTAGTACACTACAGGTAATCTTGTTCAGACATAAGCAGACGGAAGGCTTTTAAAACATTATATAGAAACACATTTATACCTAGGTAGAATATGTAGAGCAGACATATGTTAATTAAGCCCTCGTGGGAGAGAGGGAGGGAGGGAATGAAGAATTAGCAGTGAGCGAAGGAAGGAGTATGCTGAGGCGGGAAGAAATATAGTTACATTAATTTAGATGAAGACAGTAGGAAATGATGATCAAGAGAGAAATAACGTCTGTACACTGTAGTGAATGTCGGACTGGCCTAGCATTCAGAGGGTTTGGGTTCAATTACCGGTGGGGTCGAAAAATTCAACCAACTCCTTTGGACTCGGTAGGCTAATGAATGTCAGACTGGCGCGGCGTATCATTCAGAGGGCTTGGGTTCATATCCTGGTGTGGTTGAAAAAATTTAACTTGTCTTTTCTTTTAATTTAGTGTGAGAGGATTCTCTCAAAGAACTCTTCCACCCAACCACAGATTATTCTTTGCTCTGATTGTTATCGGAGTATTATATGCTGAGGCGGGAAGAAATATAGTTACATTAATTTATTTAGATGAAGGATGAAGACAGTAGGAAATGATGATCAAGAGAGAAATAACGTCTGTACACTGTAGTGAATGTCGGACTGGCGTAGCATTCAGAGGGTTTGGGTTCAATTACCGGTGGGGTCGAAAAATTCAACAAACGCCTTTGGACTCGGTAGGCTAATGAATGTCAGACTGGCGCGGCGTATCATTCAGAGGGCTTGGGTTCATATCCTGGTGTGGTTGAAAAATTTGAAAAAATTTAACTCGTCTTTTCTTTTAATTTAGTGTGAGAGGATTCTCTCAAAGAACTCTTCCACCCAACCACAGATTATGTTTTCCTCTGATTGTTATCGGGGTATTCTCAGCCCAGTGAGGTCTATTCACAGTGTATTTGTTAATAGAATCATTGTTGAGTGCTATTACCATCAGCTTAAACCCCTAAATTCCCTAAATTTTGGCGCGGCAGATCCTGCGTTTAAAGCTGCAGAAAATACGAGAGGAAGAAGAATATTGGAGAGAGAAAGAACAAAGGAGGGGATGGAAATGAACAGGTATTTATACTATTTATCATTATTTGTAAGGGCTAAAAAATTCCCGGAGGGACGGACCCAGCTTGTTATTGTCTACCTCACCCATCTCCTAGCTACTGAAGGTGCTTATCTTCTCTACCTTTTCACCTTCTGCTGCCCCATATTATTTCCAGTAAATAGGAAACCAATAATAGCAGTTCTAGAAAGTATTTTTTATCCCCCTTCACTCCCTCTTTCCTCACTTTGTACCCTTCTTGTGTTATCTCTTATTTATCATCCTTGATATGACCGATAAATCCATGAGAGGAACAAATAATTTCAAATCTTTGTTATTTCCTTTTTCATGTTGACCTATAAGAATACCTCTCGATTTTGCTTGATGGCACTTTTGATCTATGATAGGTATCAATACCTAATTGGAAATTGACGTTCGGAGTAATAAGTTATTAAATGGGGACTCCTCAATTGTACAATTAGCTAGGCGTACGTAATCCTAGAGTCAACAAAATCCTTGTGTACCATTTGAATTTGAGCTGGGGGAAAAAACTCCGTTTTCAAATGTAAGACAATTGAAATTTAATTAGGAAAACTTTTGACTTTTGTGGAAAGGAAAAACTTTCAACTATGCCGTCTTTTAATTTAGTGTGAGAGGATTCTCTCAAAGAACTCTTCCACCCAACCACAGATTATTCTTTGCTCTGATTGTTATCGGAGTATTCTCAGCCCAGTGAGGTCTATTCACAGTGTATTTGTTAATAGAAGCATTGGTAAGTGCTATTACCATCAGCTTAAACCCCTAGATTCCCTAAATTTTGGCGCGGCAGATCCTGCGTTTAAAGCTGCAGAAAGTACGAGAGGAAGAAGAATATTGGAGAGAGAAAGAACAAAGGAGGGGATGGAAATGAACAGGTATTTATACTATTTATCATTATTTGTAGGTACAGTAGAACCTCGATTATTTCAATTCTCTGTTATTTCAACTCTAAAATCCATTGTTTTTTCTATCTTTCAAAGTATGTCCTATCTTATCAGAGGAAAAGATCATCGAAAGTGATCATTTCAACCTCGATCATTTCAACTATCCCCGGTCCCAATTAGTTTAAATAATCGAGGTTCTACTGTATTCCATAGATACCACACTCGATGTTATGTACGGCGCGGCGCGGCTTATACATTACTCTCAACTGAACAGGCTATACATACGCGTATATGTTTGTATGATTCCTCATTATGCAAAAATAATTATGTTAGGTACTCGGACCAACGTACGTTAACCCGTAGCTTGTCCTTATGTAATGCTATTTGAACATATGGCCATATGGCAAGGGTGACCGCCGTTTTCTACATACCGTACCGTTACATACCCCAATACTGAGTATAACTTCCAGGAAGATATTTGAATTCCAAGTGAAGTACCTAATCGGTCTAAAGCTCCAAACAATAAAAGCTTGTAAACACCCAATATAAGGCTATGTCTTTTAGTCCAGTGATCTGAATAACGCACTCGAGGGAAAAAGAACTCAAAGCCTTGGTTTTGTCAAATTTTATCAAAATTGGACTGATCTTCCGGGATTCGCATTACATGCATTCCAAGTTCTTTTTTATCTCTTTTGTGATTTCTTAGAGAGGTAAATATCCGCTATCTGTTGCTAATATGTTCCCCTCATAGTTATCCATATTTTGCGTTCCTCCAGTTTTCTCTTTCCCCGTAGGCCACGGCGCCTTTGTTCTTCCCATTTGTTAATGCACGCTAATATCTTTTTTACCTGTTGTTTTTCATAAACTCAAAGTTTTTTTCCCTCTTTTCCAGAGATTTCATCCGATTTTTATTCAAGCTTCGCACTCACCCCGCCTTCCAAAGAAGAAGTACTGAAAGAGATACGCTAATATCTTTTTTACCTGTCGTTTTTCATAAACTCTAAAATTTTTTCCCTCTTTTCCAGAGATTTCATCAGATTTTTATTCAAGCTTCGCACTCACCCCGCCTTCCAAAGAAGAAGTACTGAAAGAGACGTGAAAAAACCTACCTGATTAGTACACTACAGGTAATCTTGTTCAGACATAAGCAGACGGAAGGCTTTTAAAACATTATATAGAAACACATTTATACCTAGGTAGAATATGTAGAGCAGACATATGTTAATTAAGCCCTCGTGGGAGAAAGGGATGGAGGGAATGAAGAATTAGCAGTGAGCGAAGGAAGGAATATGCTGAGGCGGGAAGAAATATAGTTACATTAATTTATTTAGATGAAGGATGAAGACAGTAGGAAATGATGATCAAGAGAGAAATAACGTCTGTACACTGTAGTGAATGTCGGACTGGCCTAGCATTCAGAGGGTTTGGGTTCAATTACCGGTGGGGTCGAAAAATTCAACAAACTCCTTTGGACTCGGTAGGCTAATGAATGTCAGACTGGCGCGGCGTATCATTCAGAGGGCTTGGGTTCATATCCTGGTGTGGTTGAAAAAATTTAACTCGTCTTTTAATTTAGTGTGAGAGGATTCTCTCAAAGAACTCTTCCACCCAACCACAGATTATTTTTTGCTCTGATTGTTATCGGGGTATTCTCAGCCCAGTGAGGTCTATTCACAGTGTATTTGTTAATAGAAATCATTGTTGAGTGCTATTACCATCAGCTAAACCCCTAAATTCCCTAAATTTTGGCGCGGCAGATCCTGCGTTTAAAGCTGCAGAAAATACGAGAGGAAGAAGAATATTGGAGAGAGAAAGAAACAAAGGAGGGGATGGAAATGAACAGGTATTTATACTATTTATCATTATTTTGTACCTATATTCACTTATTGTACGGTATCTACTTACTATACATGTCATACGTAGGAGTACATTTTATTGTACCTATATTCATATCACATATTTGTAGGTACCTACTTACTTCATGTCACAATATGAAATTACATATTATGGTAGGAGGTACTATTTATGAATGCATGTTCTTATAATACGAATTCTTTGAGGCGTAGGTGGGATCCTGCGTTTGATGTAAGGTATTATTCGAATAAATGCTCTAAATAAAGATGAACACTGCAAAGTGTTTTAATTAATGCGGAAGGTAGATATGTATATGTTTGAAGCATTAAAGTGAAAAGCGGACAGAGACATTTGAAGATGTATGAATTATGTCCCGTCAGGGTGAATTTAGGCCCGCAGAACATCGAGGGCCCTCTAAATGTAATATCTAAAAGTGTCAAAAACCTCACTTCAATATTTCACCTAGGGGGCCCGAGACAAAACCTTGCGGATAAGCCCCCCCCCCCACCCAAAGTATTATACCTCTGATTTTTTTTTTTCTTTTTTTTTCCAATAGTGTAAAGTATAACTCTGCACTTTGTTTCAATCGCTAATTTCTAATTCCGAAGTCCGTCTATTCCAGGATTCAGGTGATGTTCCAGTATGTAGTATCTCCGACAGCATCAGCATGGTGGATGGAGGCTTATGAGCCAAAAAACAACGGAAGATAGAGACCGAGTAAGACTGAGTAGAATACCGTATCAGTAAAATCAAAAGAACTTATCAGCAATTCAAGGCAATTTTTTTCTATACACGCGAGCTATTACTAGTAAGGAAAGTATTGTTACTTTTATTACTAACAGTTTTTATTTTAGATGAAGTGGTTCAGACCGGTCCGTTTCTTATTTCGTAGACAATGGGGGACAACTGCTACATATAGAGAGGCTTTGTGGCCTGTGTCGTAGCATGCCCATCCCGTAGTATGCCTCTCATCAGATGGGCGAGAAAAGACACAATACTTCCCATTTAGGTGCTGGGTCAACACGAGAACACCAGAAAGTAACCCGTTGAAATATTTCCAATCGAAAAACTAGTACAAATTTTTGTCGATGGTGGGATTCGAACCCAGGACCTTCTGCATGGCAAGCAAGCGCGTTACCACTGGACCAACCGTGCCCCCTGGTTTCTACTTGAAATTTTAAAAGAAAAGAAATGGTAAGTAGTCATGAATATCCTTTTGTCTCAACTTTTCACTCACCTCGAGTGCCTGTTAATTTTAAATCGTGCCTGCGCCCCCGCGAGGAAAATCTAATTCATACCCAGATAAATATGACAACAGCAGAAAGAGAGTACGAGCTGGGAGAAAGTGAGGCAAAGGGAGGAGTTTTACTCGAGAAAGATGTAGGGGCAGAGAAAAATGAAAAGAGAACGAGAAGAAGAATTAAAGGGAAAGCAAAGCGTACATACCGGGTGAAAAGAAAATCGGAAAAATCTCCAAGGATTACGTCATATTTGAAAGGGAAGGGAGAAATGGATAGGAAGTTAGCGTGTATACAGGGTGATGCATGGGATATTCGAAACACTGGTGAATGAAATGGAAATTGAAAAGGGGGAAAAGTTTCCAAACAGGGTGTACTCGAGAACCAAAAATGTTCAGTTTGAATTTTTTATCAGACTTCTTGGTTGGTATATTTAAAACATGTCCGTATTATGATTATAAGATTTACAATACTTGAATGAATGACTGTACTCGAGAATCAAAAATGTTCAGTTTGAATTTTTCATCAGACTTCTTGGTTGGTATATTTAAAACATGTCCGTATTATGATTATAAGATTTACAATACTTGAATTAATGACTGGGCGGTTAGATTAAAACCTGTAGTACTTACCTATCTTGCAATGAGTTGGACCACGCCTTGTTTCAAGATGAATGCTTGGAGAAATTTTCGTCGTAATTGAAATGGGGGCGGAGAAAATTGTTGTTTCAGAATGGAAAATTTTGAACTTCCATGATGGCGTTGTTTCGGAAAATCTACCCCGGGGAACGAAAATGGTGTGACTTTCTAATTTTGGGCCCGATTTATTTTTGGTGGCAAATAAATGTAAGTAAGTACCTTTTGGTTTTTACTGTAATTATGAATCCTTACTTTCTTATATGTTATATCAGACTATCTTGCAATGAGTTGGACCACGCCTTGTTTCAAGATGAATGCTTGGAGGTAGGACATAATACTATGTTGTTCATTCAGTCGCTCACTCCGTTCGATAATTTCTTTTTCTCAAACTGTCCGAACTTGTTCGGCCGGATAGTATTGTTGGTGGCAAATAAATGTAAGTAAGTACCTTTTGGTTTTTACTGTAATTATGAATCCTTACTTTCTTATATGTTATATCAGATATTCGTTTACACAACTTGATAACCCAATACCTATCAGGTACGTGGATAGGTACTTTTCCTTATATCGAACTTATTCTGCTAGATAAAACGTAAAACGGATATCCCAATATTGCTTCGATTATACTTAAAGAACAAGTTTCCTATAGGTACTGAAAGACAAAAACTACAAAGAAAAGCTAACAAAGTGCATTGGTGACATACTAACACAGATGCATACAGAAAAGGTTGCCATTGAATGTACCTATTTCGCTAAGAGCAGAGCTGTACTTGTGCACATACATATTACACCTTACAACTTGATAACCCAATACCTATCAGCTACGTGGATAGGTACTTTTCCTTATATCGAACTTATTCTGCTAGATAAAACGTAAAAAGGATACCCCAATATTGCTTCGATTATACTTAAAGAACAAGTTTCCTATAGGTACTGAAAGACAAAAACAACAAAGAAAAGCTAACAAAGTGCATTCATTGGTGACATACTGACACAGATGCATACAGAAAAGGTTGCCATTGAATGTACCTATTTCGCTAAGAGCAGAGCTGTACTTGTGCACATACATATTACACCTTCTATCAGATATTCGTTTACACAACTTGATAACCCAATACCTATCAGGTACGTGGATAGGTACTTTTCCTTACATCGAACTTATTCTGCTAGATAAAACGTAAAACGCATATCCCAATATTGCTTCGATTATACTTAAAGAACAAGTTTCCTATAGGTACTGAAAGACAAAAACAACAAAGAAAAGCTAACAAAGTGCATTGGTGACATACTGACACAGATGCATACAGAAAAAGTTGCCATTGAATGTACCTATTTCGCTAAGAGCAGAGCTGTACTTGTGCACATACATATTACACCTTTTACCTTTCTTTACTTCATTGGCAAAATATCACATAATATGAGCCAATGAACATGTTCGAACTTCGTGTGCAGAATCTAGCTAGCTGTTTTTGTATCGTTCAAAGCTTTGAAGTGTTGCGGGTAGCAGGGACACATTCAGGGTATTTAAAGCTTTGAACTTTATCAAAATTGAGTCACTAAAATAAAACAAGATGAGGGAAAGAAAAGATACCAATTTTTGTCCCTGTAGGTATCTTCTTTTCTTTTCTTTTTTTATCCCACGTGGGTTGCCATTGAATGTACCTATTTCGCTAAGAGCGGAGCTGTACTTGTGCACATACATATTACACCTTTTACCTTTCTTTACTTCATTGGCAAAATATCACATAATATGAGCCAATGAACATGTTCGAACTTCGTGTGCAGAATCTAGCTAGCTGTTTTTGTGTCGTTCAAAGCTTTGAAGTGTTGCGGGTAGCAGGGACACATTCAGGGTATTTAAAGCTTTGAACTTTATTAAAATTGAGTCGCTAAAATAAAACAAGATGAGGGAAAGAAAAGATACCAATTTTTGTCCCTGTAGGTATCTTCTTTTCTTTTTTTTTATCCCACGTGCTTCTAAATTCCATTATATTATCTGTCCTTCTCACGACTTGCTTTTCTCTTTTCTCTCCTCACTCACAACCAGAAACCCCTTTGTACCCTGTCACATCTCCAGTCTCCACACATGGCATTATCGTTTCCATTTTATTCAAGGTATTTTTACTATTCAGCTATTCTATTTCATGTGTATTGAGATGTTGTAGAGCAGTTTGTTCTAACATGCGGGTACATTATACTTCTAGTATGAACCTCAGGTTAATGCTGTTCGTCACATTGTTTGTGCAAGTGTGCGAGTTTTCCCAGTGGTTTCAAACCGAAGGACAGAGGGGCAGACATTTTCGTTTGAATTGTTTGTTTGGTCGGCAAGTGCACATTGTGGAATTACTTTGAAACCTCTTTGATGTGGCTGAGCTATGTAGCTTCTTACTATTTAATTGTTATCTTGAAACTTTGAGGGCTCGTGTGGGATGATCCTCAATATAGCTGACTGTGTTGCATCAATTACGCGATCCACATAAATACCTCTTACCTACATTAAGCATTTCTGGGGAATTTATCCACTATGACATGTGACAGTTGGATATTGTTCATTTGGTGATATTAAAGATATGAACCGAAGAGTATCTACTATTTTATTTTGTAACTACTGTACCAATAAAATCTCACCCTTATTACCCTTCAAATGTCCATGAACCAAAAACCAAACCCAAGAAGTACAGAAACAAAACAAATGCAATTCGAAACTCTTATCCTACTTAAACATAGGTTAGAGAAGAATCAAAGAAAATAATACACCCACACAGATCTCTTTTATAAAGCAAACAGCAAAGAATATTCTTCCTGAAACAATGGAAACAAAAACTACACTGGGAAGTCATGCAAAAACAATACAATAATGATAATGCAATCAAATCCATTGAATTGAACAAAGTAGTGGAGTAGTGGTTAAATAAGAAGTCGTTGATGGAGCAACATAAAGAGCTTTGAAAATTGGAGACCTATTTCTTAATATTGCCTTTACCTTTATCTAGGGTTTCCTTTATGCCCTCCTGTTTCCTATCTTGCTAGATTTTTATTTACCTGCCCTTCTCCTAGGTTATCTTTTGAAGTAACTTTGTTGTAGCTTTTTTATTGTCTACCTCACCCATCTCCTAGCTACTGAAGGTGCTTATCTTCTCTACCTTTTCACCTTCTGCTGCCCCATATTATTTCCAGTAAATGGGAAACCAATAATAGCAGTTCTAGAAAGTATTCTTTATCCCCCTTCACTCCCTCTTTCCTCACTTTGTACCTTTCTTGTGTTATCTCTTATTTATCATCCTTGATATGACCGATAAATCCATGAGAGGAACAAATAATTTCAAATCTTTGTTATTTCCTTTTTCATGTTGACCTATAAGAATACCTCTCGATTTTGCTTGATGGCACTTTTGATCTATGATAGGTATCAATACCTAATTGGAAATTGACGTTTGGAGTAATAAGTTATTAAATGGGGACTCCTCAATTGTCACAATTAGCTAGGCGTACGTAATCCTAGAGTCAACAAAATCCTTGTGTACCATTTGAATTTGAGCTGGGGGAAAAAAACTCCGTTTTCAAATGTAAGACAATTGAAATTTAATTAGGAAAACTTTTGACTTTTGTGGAAAGGAAAAACTTTCAACTATGCAAGTGGATAAGGTTATAAGGGCCGTACATGAGGGTGAGGAAATCAATGAGCTCTATTATTATCCTTGTATTTTTCGCTTCCTTCTTTCAAGGGACAAAGGACCATCTTGCCCCTGCTCTCAACATTCTTGTTTGTACCTTCCATTTTTATTAATTTTTAATTGCTCATTATTTTCATTGTAGGTATCTACTTACTATACATGTCATACGTAGGAGTACATTTTATTTGTACCTATATTCAATATTCATATCATATATTGTAGGTACCTACTTACTTCATGTCACAATATGAAATTACATATTATGAAATTACATATTATGTTAGGAGTATATTTATGAATGCATGTTCTTATAATACGAATTCCTTGTAGGAGTAGGTGGGATCCTGCTTTTGATGTAAGGTATTATTCGAATAAATGCCTCTAAATAAAGATGAACACTGCAAAGTGTTTTAATTAATGCGGAAGGTAGATATGTATATCACATATTGTAGGTACCTACTTACTTCATGTCACAATATGAAATTACATATTATGGTAGGAGTATATTTATGAATGCATGTTCTTATAATACGAATTCTTTGAGGCGTAGGTGGGATCCTGCGTTTGATGTAAGGTATTATTCGAATAAATGCCTCTAAATAAAGATGAACACTGCAAAGTGTTTTAATTAATGCGGAAGGTAGATATGTACTGGTTTTTGGGGGATTTTTTTCACATTTTCTCACACAAATGAGCTCTGATCTCGATATTCACTTAATGTAGGTATCTACTTACTATGCATATAATACGTTGGAGTACATTTCATTTGTACCTATATTCATATCACATATTGTAGGTACCTAATTACTTCATGTCATAATATGAAATTACATAATATGTTAGGAGTATATTTATGAATGCATGTTCTTATAATACGAATTCTTTGTAGGAGTAGGTGGGATCCTGCGTTTGATGTAAGGTATTATTCGAATAAATGCCTCTACATAAAGATGAACACTGCAAAGTGTTTTAATTAATGCGGAAGGTAGATATGTATGTTGAAGCATTAAAGTGAAAAGCGACAGAGACATTTGAAGATGTATGAATTATGTCCGTCAGGGGTGAATTTAGGTCCCGGAGGAACATCTAGGGGCCTCTAAATGTAATATTAAAAGTGTCAAAACCTCACCTTCAATCACTTATGGGGGCCCGAGACAAAACCTTGCGGATAAGCCCCCCAAAAAAGAATACACCTCTGATTTTTTTTTTCTTTTTAATCTAAAATATAATTCTAATTTTCTAATTCCCGAAGTCGTCTATTTCCAGGATTCCAGGTGATGTTCCAGTTATGTAGTAATCTCCGACAGCATCAGCATGTGGATGGAGGCTTATGAGCCAAAAACACGGAGATAGAGACGGAGTAAGACTAGTAGAATACGGTATAGTAAAATCAAAAGACTTATCAGCAAATCAAGGCATTTTTACTTTCTATTACTAACAGTATAGCGGAGCTATACTAGTAATGAAAGTATTGTTACTTTCTATTACTAACAGTATAGCGGAGCTATACTAGTAATGAAAGTATTGCAATCGGTCCAAATTTTCAAAATCGCCAGATTTTTTTACACGCGTTTATAAGGTTTCTACTTGAAATTTTAAAAGAAAAGAAATGGTAAGTATTCATTCCTTTTGTCTCAATTTTTCACTCAACTCGAGTGCCTGTTAATTTTAAATCGTGCCTGCGCCCCCGCGAGGAAAATCTAATTCATACCCAGATAAATATGACAACAGCAGAAAGACGCGTTTATAAGGTTTCTACTTGAAATTTTAAAAGAAAAGAAATGGTAAGTAGTCATGAATTTCCTTTTGTCTCAACTTTTCACTCACCTTGAGTGCCTGTTAATTTTAAATCGTGCCTGCGCCCCCGCGAGGAAAATCTAATTCATACCCAGATAAATATGACAACAGCAGAAAGAGTACGAGCTGGGAGAAAGTGAGGCAAAGGGAGGAGTTTTACTCGAGAAAGATGTAGGGGCAGAGAAAAATGAAAAGAGAACGAGAAGAAGAATTAAAGGGAAAGCAAAGCGTACATACCGGGTGAAAAGAAAATCGGAAAAATCTCCAAGGATTACGTCATATTTGAAAGGGAAGGGAGAAATGGATAGGAAGTTAGCGTGTATACAGGGTGATGCATGGGATATTCGAAACACTGGTGAATGAAATGGAAATTGAAAAGGGGGAAAAGTTTCCAAACAGGGTGTACTCGAGAACCAAAAATGTTCAGTTTGAATTTTTTATCAGACTTCTTGGTTGGTATATTTAAAACATGTCCGTATTATGATTATAAGATTTACAATACTTGAATGAATGACTGGGCGGTTAGATTAAAACCTGTAGTACTTACCTATCTTGCAATGAGTTGGACCACGCCTTGTTTCAAGATGAATGCTTGGAGGTAGGACATGGAACTCTAATACTATGTTGTTCATTCAGTCGCTCACTCCGTTCGATAATTTCTTTTTCTCAAACTGTCCGAACTTGTTCGGCCGGATAGTATTGAGTATTATAATATTATTTGCTCTAACCGTTTGATTTTTCTCTATTTATCATCAGGTCCATCCTTTGCTGTCGCACTTCTTACATCAGGATCACGACGTATATCTGTTAGTAACCAGGATACCACTTACTGGACGCTGTGTTGTGGAAAAAATGAACGCCTTGACAATCAGAATGGACGATCTTGATTGGTAAGTCAAATCATGGCAATATCTTTTATATACAGCTGATTCTTTGTACGTACGTTTGATAGACACAGTATATCGTACTTTGAAACAGCTGCGAAAAGAGGGGAATTTTGAAAAGCAACAGAGAGGCAGAAAACAGAGGGGAGAAGGGAGCTCCTAAATATAGATGGGACAGAATTTCACCCCTAGCCTAGCGCACTCTGAATTTTTTTATTACGTTTCTTTCACTCACTCTTTCGTTCGCTCGTATATATGTTTTTTGTGTTTTTTGAAATAGCATTTTGTGTTTGCAACTAGTATTTTCAGCTCACTCGTCGTCAGTGTTAGTTTGATTAGCGAGAAGCTGTGTCGCATCAGTTACGCGAACTTTACAAAATAGTGTTCAAAATTGAAAACGCAAAGACGGCGTTTTCAAAGGGGGTTTCTTTAAAAATTTCTTTGTCTTTGTGGAAAGTTGTAATCTTGCAACGTAGTTTATCTTTATTGTAAAGTTTGACATAACGCGGAGTGTCAATATTACGATTTCTTTCGGTTTGAATTTCTTTTTGAAGTGAAATTAGGGTTCTAATTTTATTATTTGTGTTAGTAGATGATAAAATAAATTTTAAAAACAATTTACCTGCTAATTTTTATTGAAAAACGTACAATATTATTCCGTCATCCTGTGATACCTATTTCATTTTATTTAGTTTCAAATTTTAACTTGTGTTAGATTTTAACATAAATTCAAAATGTGCCGTGTCATTTGATTGTAATTAATAAATTTCATTAAAATTTAAACCTTTACAAAAAGTGTATAAAAATCTACAGTCGTAGTTTTTAATTTTGATTTTTTCTTTTTCTTTAAATTTTTCAAAATTGCGACAACAATGTTAATGCCAGGTGCCTTGGGCACTGCAGAAAGTGTGCTTAAAATCCAGGGTTTCTTTCGTATGCTAGGAGAAGGGAGGAGGTAAAAGGTTTCTAGGAGCAGCGTCTTGTCGCCTAGCAGTTGATACAAGCAATTTCGTTGAATATTTTCACGAAATTTTCGTCGTAATTGAAATGGGGGCGGAGAAAATTGTTGTTTCAGAATGGAAAATTTTGAACTTCCATGATGGCGTTGTTTCGGAAAATCTACCCCGGGGAACGAAAATGGTGTGACTTTCTATGAATTTTCATGATGGCGTTGTTTCGGAAAATCTACCCCGGGGAACGAAAATGGTGTGACTTTCTAATTTTGGGCCCGAATTATTTTTGGTGGCAAGAAGGGACAAAGGACCATCTTGCCCCTGCTCTCAACATTCTTGTTTGTACCTTCCATTTTTATTAATTTTTAATTGCTCATTATTTTCATTCACGTCTCCTACTCTTTCCGTGGCCCTTCCACGTCCTTTTTGCTTTCCTATACTTTTCTAAAACTGTCTCAATTATCTCGTATTTTCCCCCCAAACGAAAGTCATGTACAAAGGCCTGGAAAGGGATATATATTGTATTCACTATTCATATCTGAAAACCGAAAACATCTAATTAGAGAAAACTTTATCTAGGCTTTTGTGGAAACTGAAACTTTAATCGGGATTCAGAAATGAGCAGGGCAAGGGACAAAGGACCATCTTGCCCCTGCTCTTAACATTCTTGTTTGTACCTTCCATTTCTATTAATTTTTAATTGCTCATTATTTTCATTCACGCCTCCTACTCTTTCCGTGGCCCTTCCACGTCCTTTTTGCTTTCCTATGCTTTTCTAAAGCTGTCTCAATTATCTCGTATTTTCCCCCCAAACGAAAGTCATGTACAAAGGCCTGGAAAGTGATATATATTGTATTCACTATTCATATCTGAAAACCGAAAACATCTAATTAGAGAAAACTCTATCTAGGCTTTTGTGGAAACTGAAACTTTAATCGGGATTCAGAAGTGAGGAGTTGGGAGCAGAAATGAGCAGGGGTTTGTAGAGATAAGCTGTGTTGGGTAACCTTTGTACAATTGTACGTACTACATATTAATCTAATTCCTTGTAAAAGATTGATGCATGGGATAGCTCTAACAAAATTCAAGCGGATTTTTGTGAGCCAATCCTAAAAACTTAAATCTGGTAGTACAAACTACTACATATCTACCTAATTCCTTGTCGTAAAAGATTGATGCATGGGATAGCTCTAACAAAATTCAAGCGGATTTTTGTGAGCCAATCCTAAAAACTTAAATCTGGTAGTACAAAATGAGCAGGGGTTTGTAGAGATAAGCTGTGTTGGGTAACCTTTGTACAATTGTACGTACTACATATCTATCTAATTCCTTGTAAAAGATTGATGCATGGGAGAGCTCTAACAAAATTCAAGCGGATTTTTGTGAGCCAATCCTAAAAACTTAAATCTGGTAGTACAAAATTTTCATTTCCCATGTTCAAATTTTTCCCAAATGTCTTTTCATAGATCCCTTGAGTTGTTATGGACCATAACAATAATGCTTTCATCCCCTAGCATTCTTTATCTACTATCACAATCTCAGGCCTGTAGTCCCAAGGGTTCAAATTCAAATCGCACCCGAAAAACAAATAGGCAGATATCTTATGTCAGGTTGTCAGAACCCCCTGCTTTTGTATTTCTGTAACCTTCTTGTTTCTAACATTTTCCTTCGTCTGTTTTGCCTTGTTTATTCTTACAACTTCATAATTCTCAGATTCTCACCTTTTCCCAAAGATTTCTTTGCTAAACAAATGATTGCCGAGCCTGAATTTTTAAAGTTTTGTTAATTAAAAATATTATTGGAATCCGAAAAACAAATGTAAAATCCACAAAAAGTAGTTTTCTATTGTTCTTGTTGCTGTTGGTTAACATTTCCCTTCGTCTGTTTTGCCTTGTTTATTCTTACAACTTCATAATTCTCAGATTCTCACCTTTTCCCAAAGCTTTCTTTGCTAAACAAATGATTGCCGAGCCTGAATTTTCAAACTTTTGTTAATTAAAAATATTATTGGAATCCGAAAAACAAATGTAAAATCCACCAACATTTCCCTTCGTCTGTTTTGCCTTGTTTATTCTTACAACTTCATAATTCTCAGATTCTCACCTTTTCCCCAAGATTTCTTCGCTAAACAAATGATTGCCGAGCCTGAATTTTCAAACTTTTGTTAATTAAAAATATTATTGGAATCCGAAAAACAAATGTAAAATCCACAAAAAGTAGTTTTCTATTGTTCTTGTTGCTGTTGGTTTTCCAAGGGTTTATTTGGATTGAAATATTGTTTTGTTTAGAATTACTAGAATTCAACCCCTAAAACTCTATGCGGTCATGATTTTGTATTTATTTAATGTGAGAACCCGCAAATACCTGGGTCAGTGTTAAGTTGATTTTTTGTAGCAAGCAACTCCGCTCGACTGCCCATATTGCAGTTGAATCCTGACGCAACACACTTCATATAATAAATTGGAAATTCTGCCATTTCCAGTGGTGTCAACAAACAAATCGAATAGATTATTACTCAATCAATAGCAATACATATTTTGTTAACTGTAGCAGTTTGCCTGGATTGTGGTTATTTTTTTCTCAGAATTCTCTAGTTTTTTGTTCCACAGCTTCGCTAGAATTACTAGAAATCAACCTCTAAAACTCTATGCGGTCATGATTTTGTATTTATTTAATGTGAGAACCCGCAAATACCTGGGTCAGTGTTTAGTTGAATTTTTGTAGCAAGCAACTCCGCTTGACTGCCCATATTGCAGTTGAATCCTGACGCAACACACTTCATATAATAAATTGGAAATTCTGTCATTTCCAGTGGTGTCAACAAACAAATCGAATAGAATTATTCAATCAATACATATTTTGTTAACTGTAGCAGTTTGCCTGGATTGTGGTTATTTTTTTCTCAGAATTCTCTAGTTTTTTGTTCTCATGATGGTTTGACGATACGTGGTAAACTTGACGAGGACAAAATGAATACTTCCCTCCCCCTTTGCCCTGGATTGTCCCCAGTATCTCCTTGCAATCAAATTGTTACATCTACATTCTACGTATACGTTCAATGTACATAGTGGTTATTAAAACGTCAAGTTGGCAAGGACGGTTTCGCAGGGGAATTTTAAATACACTTTTTTTCCAAGGAAAAATGTCAACTTGTTAGAGATCAAAATAAGCTTAGATACGATGTTCGTATCTATATAGTACGCGGATTAAATGTTGATTCTAACTTTAAATGTGGGATAAAACTCTGAAAATCTGCTTTTGTTCTAACGAAAAACATCACGATTGAATTTCTAAACGGTCTAACTATTTTCAGAGGGCATATAGCTGTAAAATAACCATGTATACAGGCACAATGCTGATGATCTTTCTGATTAAACACTCTATCTCTATAACGTATGACATTTTCTCGCCTGCTGGGTTGTTGGGCTCTCCAAATGAAATTTATAGGTTCCAGATTAATTAAAATTAATTGTTTCAGCCGTGTATTACAACAATCTGGTTAGGGGTGAAAACATCTTTTTTTTTCCTCTTTTGTCAGGTGTTGTAATATTTTTTCTCCTCCAGATATGCTGTGTTGTGGTGAGCACGTAACATTGTTACTACGTTTTAACAATCTGGTTAGGGGTGAAAACATCTTTTTTTTTTTCCTCTTTTGTCAGGTGTTGTAATATTTTTTCTCCTCCAGATATGCTGTGTTGTGGTGAGCACGTAACATTGTTACTACGTGTGTATAAAGTACGAGGTACTCCTGCATAGATATGTGTATGTGACACATCAAATAAATGCCAACGCCTCATGTTGAAGTTTCTTCTCTGTTGTGAAAGATGTATGTGAGTGTTTACTTGTTTTACCATTGGAGTTTCAGTTAGCGTCTCATTTTGGTCCATTTTCGGACGTTTTTCATACATCTGCACTTACGCAGAGGATTAAACTGGAATCATAGACCCTTGGGTTAGAATGTTTTTAGAAAAATCACAATAGTTTTCAATAAAATTTGTTTAAAAAAATCCGGTACCTAGAAATTTACCAGTTTTCGATAAAATGTCTGTGTATTCATCTAATTAAAACCCAGAGGTCCAGAGCACTGTGTGAGTAATTCGGTAGTTCACAGTTCACACTCGAGTTATGTTAGCTATGAGTTATACTTCAGTAGGTATCTGGTATCTGCTCCACATCCTGCGATCTCTTACATGTGAGCCAAGTACCAAGGTCATACCCCCCTCACTGAGTTGTTGATGATCCTGGGGTGTACTTCAGTAGGTATCTGCTCCACATCCTGCGATCTCTTACATGTGAGCCAAGTACCAAGGTCATACCCCCCTCACTGAGTTGTTGATGATCCTGGGGTCCCCTATATCCTCTCCCTTCTGATTTTCATTAGAATCATAAATGTGGTGTTCAAAATTAGAACGGTTTACAGTTAACCGTATGGTTTCAGAGAATTGA
>NW_007377692.1:219289-258204 GCF_000475195.1 Diaphorina citri
AAGTTTCTTCTCTGTTGTGAAAGTTGTATGTGAGTGTTTACTTGTTTTACCATTGGAGTTACAGTTAGCGTCTCATTTTGGTCCATTTTCGGACGTTTTTCATACATCTGCACTTACGCAGAGGATTAAACTGGAATCATAGACCCTTGGGTTAGAATGTTTTTAGAAAAATCACAATAGTTTTCAATAAAATTTGTTTAAAAAAATCCGGTACCTAGAAATTTACCAGTGGTTTTTCGATAAAATGTCTGTGTATTCATCTAATTAAAACCCAGAGGTCCAGAGCACTGTGTGAGTAATTCGGTAGTTCACAGTTCACACCAATAAAACATACCACAAATAATGACTCTAATAACGTTTTCTAAATGTTCCATTATTCACCACTCAAGTGTGACATATTTGTCCCAATATTGAGCACAAGAGAAGGTAGAGTAGAGAGAGACCACGTGAAATAAAACATACCACAAATAATGACTCTAATAACGTTTCCTAAATGTTCCATTATTCACCACTCAAGTGTGACATATTTGTCCCAATATTGAGCACAAGAGAAGGTAGAGTAGAGAGAGACCACGTGACATGAAAATCTAGAACATGTCACATCAAATTGTCAAAAGGGAAACTGTGGCTTTCTAGAGTTTGCGAAAACAGTTCTCCTCCGGGCAGGCAAAAACACAAATTATTGAAAGCAACAAAAAGGGGGGAGGAGCCTTTTGAAGTTGTGCTTTCTTAGACATTATTAATGAATATTTCCTAGTATATCAGATAGCTGAAGGCTATCCCTTATTGCTTGAAAAGTTTTTGATCTCAAGTCATTAGAGATTTTTGTTTGAAACTAAAATGTGTCTCGGCATAGTTTGTTTCTATGCTCAGGTTGATATCTTCATCATGTCTGAAGAAGAGATGAGAAGTAGTGACGTCATGTGAGCTTTACGTGTTTTTCACTCTCTCTTTGCAGAAATGAAAAATCTAGGCCATTTTGTCCTCTGTACGACAGACGTCGATATTGGATAGCTATGTATAAAATGGAAAATAAATATAATGTTTCATTTTATAATATGAATGATCAATAGTGTCTAGGTCAGTATGTTGTCCGTTTGTGGCAATGATATCTACGTACCTTCTATACCTCTAAATTACATTCTCCGAGTATTTTATGTAGATACCAGAGTTGCCCGAAAGCACTCCGTTTACCAGTGACGTGTCTCTAAGTCTAAAAAAAAAAAAAAAAAAAAAAAAATCATTCTGTAACATTTGAGATGAGAACAATATAGATTCTGCTTCTTCCACCGACCTCCCCACACTACAAGTTGCAAAATTCAAAGTTTCATAAAAATTAGATATGGAAGACAAGAAATCTCAAGATAAGAAAATAAAGAGGCGGATAGAAGAAGAGAAGGAGATAAGGGGAAGGAAGGCACTGAAGATTTTCTTTCAAAATTCCCCCTTCATTAAATTTTTTGCTTACACCTTATTAAATTTACGATACAGCGACGACAATGTCGACTGAATTTTCTCCCCTCTTATGTTTTCGTATTTTCTCTGAGCATTTTCCACTATGATCCGGACCAATATTTCATCATGTTTATACAGTGCGCCTCATGCACACGGTGCACAGTGTCACTTCCCTCTTAGATATTGGATATGGTGTAGCTGCGTCCACACGACTTGGATGTCACCTTGAACTGTTGAAAAAAAACGGCTTACTAACTCTCAACCCGGAGGTATTGGGTTTGAATCCCGGCCAGGGAGGAAATTTTCTAACTAAACTTCTCCGTTCTTGAATAGGCATGAATGCAGAAGAATGTACCTTAAAGTATTGCAAAGCGGTGCCAATATTCAATCTTAACAAAATTAATAAATACCCTCTTGGCCAGGGAGGAAATTTTCTAACTAAACTTCTCCGTTTCTAGAATAGGCATGAATGCAGAAGAATGTACCTTAAAGTATTGCAAAGCGGTGCCAATATTCAATCTTAACAAAATTAATAAATACCCTCTCTCTGCTGATCTAACCAGCAAATCATTTATGTATTGGGAAGAGTGGCTATGCTACGCGATATTCGTAGAACCTTTGGACTGAAAGCCACTTAAATCTCTACCAAGACATACTTGATTGATATATTAGCTTTCTTGAAATAATTAAAACCTGAACCTCACGTTCTTGTGTTACAATTACAGAGCAGTATTTCATTTCGCAAGAAATACCGAAAACAAAGAAGTTCATTTTCGTAAAATTTCTGTGGTTTTTTGTTTGAAAAATGAAACTTTGGTATAGCGCTGTTTTCTGAAAAGACGGAAATTTTCTTTTTCCCCTTTAAGAAAGAAGGGGTTGGTTGAGCTCTCCACCTGTTATTTAGATATTTATCCACGAACATTACTTTGTAAAGATATTAGACTTTTGCCCGCGTTTTTTAACCCCCAAGCATTCTTACCTAAAAAGAAGTATAGTACCTTCCGAGATCAGTATGTAAAATATGAGAAGAGAAATTTAATAATGGAAATAAACCTAGGAAAATAACACCTGGTACCTACGAGTAGAAAAATAGTTCAAAATAAAATGATCTGAAATGTTTAAATTGATAGCTAGATTAGTTTCTAATTAGCTAACAAGAGCAAAAAGATGTACATACAACGAAACGAAAGAACATGGACAAATTTCTCTTTCCCTCCCTCGTTTCTCCTCTAAAATGGTATTCTACTAATGAGCTAATGTTACGTGAAGGTTTCTCGTTTTTACCAGCACGCATTCATTACCTACTTCACGTCAAAAGTAAAAGTTGGGGGCATTAGGCATACCTAATGTATGTCAAGTTTTTAAACGCTTTTGTTTCCTGGAAAAGTCTTCTCACTTGTTTGCATTTACTGGGTTATTATTGTCATTCCCAACTTCCATGATTAGCTAAACAAAAATCCAGGGTTTCTTTCGTATGCTAGGAGAAAGGAGGAGGTAAAAGGTTTCTAGGAGCAGCGTCTTGTCGCCTAGCAGTTGATACAAGCAATTTCGTTGAATATTTTCACGAAATTTTCGCCTAATGTATTTCTCTGGGCCCGCCTCCACAGCCAAACACAAACTTGGAGCAAAAAAAGCTCATTTATTTCAAGGAAAAATGATGTTTCAGTGGTTGGAACGGTAGGGAGAAAACCTCAATAAAATCTCTCCTTTGCTCCCCTCCCCTAGACTATCTTCCTTACTCAGACTTCTTCCTCTATCCTTTCCTTTTTTCCTCTCTCTATTCCTTCCGCCCTTTCCTCTTCTTGTACTGTGACCTCTAAGCTCATCCTAATGCTTATGTGTGTGCTCAACACTTTCGGTTTACCTCACGAATTTTTCATTTTCCTGCCACGTTCTATGTAGAATATACACCCATACATCACGCACACTCTACGTTCCTATTTTACCTGATGTAATTATTAAACCAAGCCATTCCTCGCTGCCGTGTAGTCTGTATGGCATGTCCTTGTTATGTTTCTCCAGTAGAGACATTACTATAGTTAGCTGTAAGGCGTGATCATTCTTGTCATTAAGGTTATCTTGTTAAAAACACCTTGATTAGGTTTTGCTGAGATGTTTTCGGGTGACAAAGTCTAAGTATTTCAATGACATACCTTCAATTTATGTATGTAAGTTCAATTAAATCTCGTGATAAACTGAATCCTGATCCGTACATATTCACCATTGTTGTGAAAACGGTAAAGAATAGTGTTTCCGAGCATATCTAGCTTTCCCGCTTTAGCCATAAGTTTCTCCAAGGCGTTTCTCTGTAATAATATCCAACACCCTCCCTTGTCGCTAAACTGCATATCCGTACAAATCCTCCCTAAACGATTCCCTGTCACAAATTACAATAACAGTTAGATGCAATGAAAAATTGACTTTGTATCTCATATCTCGGGAGCGAGAGACGAGAGCTAATGTGCAGAACGAAGAATGGCTTGATGGGTTTTAATAAAAATAGTTATGATGTCTGGAGCGAAACAGCACGTAATATTTATCGAGGCTTTTGTTATCGTAGAATAGATTTAGGTAACATTGAGTGAAAATAACGCCCCTGTACGCTCATAATAGAGTGAACACCATGTTATAACGAATTTGTTGTAAATTCCGCTGCCTTTTTCTCCTTTTTGAGAAAACGGCTGGAATTTCAATTAGATTTTACGCCTGATGTCCGACGCTTGAGATGGACTGATGATGCAGGTACCCACCTATTAGTAACTGCTATGTATGTACTTACAATTAAGTAGGAACATCAGGGGTATGTACTATGCTACTACATACATATATGTCCATAATTTGAACGTAGATTGTAGTTTTTATTCAATTCTCGATGCAAGGATGTTGGGTTCTTCCTATTTTCTGCTCGTAGCTATAATGTATGGCAGTCTAAAAGTAAAGTAAGTAATGTTATTTTTCCAATTTGTGTAAAGGCTGGGAGTTCGGAATCCCCAGTGACTAATTGGAAAGACGTAGTAAGGGATCTTGTGGCGTCATGATGGTTTGACGATACGTGGTAAACTTGACGAGGACAAAATGAATACTTCCCTCCCCCTTTGCCCTGGATTGTCCCCAGTATCTCCTTGCAATCAAATTGTTACATCTACATTCTACGTATACGTATACGTTCAATGTACATAGTTATTAAAACGTCAAGTTGGCAAGGACGGTTTCGCAGGGGAATTTTAAATACACTTTTTTTCCAAGGAAAAATGTCAACTTGTTAGATTATGAAATATTACATTTTTTTCTTGTTTTTTCAACAATCTGGTTAGGGGTGAAAACATCTTTTTTTTTCCTCTTTTGTCAGGTGTTGTAATATTTTTTCTCCTCCAGATATGCTGTGTTGTGGTGAGCACGTAACATTGTTACTACGTGTGTATAAAGTACGAGGTACTCCTGCATAGATATGTGTATGTGACACATCAAATAAATGCCAACACCTCATGTTTGTGTTACTGGAATATTTTGTAGACTCTTATTGAACTTTGTATGTAACTTTTCCGAACTCGTCATCTTTTAAGTGTCTTATCGCAACCATAGCATTTCATGAACTATGTTTAAGTTATATTATTCGAAAACTAATTATTTTTTAATTCTTTTTTTTCAGGTAAGTTATGACAATTTCGAGTTACATTCTACTTCCAGAGTATTTATGATTTTATCAATGAATCTGCATAATTTGATGTCTTCCACTGTAAGTTGTACACCCCATGATGTTTCAAATTGTATTTAGTCACTCGGACACATGTCCCACGTTCTCAAATAAATAAATAATAATAATAATAAATAGGAAATTCAATTTCACTGCATTTCACTTTTTCTAATCGGAAAATAATTCTGATGACGCCATCCATTTGTACAAGTAGGTGGCGAATTAATGTTCTAATGTTTTTTACAATGCCAAGTAGAATACTCTCCTACCATTGAAGCATTGTTCTCTTATTTACTCATGCACAATCTCAGGTGTAATTTGATTGATCATGCTATCGGCGGGAGACACTCTCAAAGTGAAATCTAAACCCTTGTCAGTGAGAATATTTCCAGAATCCAAGTTTTTGTCAGGAACAATGCATCCAAACTTTGCTAAAAATAGCCTCTGTACTCACACAAAATCTCATGCCACCATCAAATTCAAGTTCTCCGATGTGTTCTTTGAGTAGCCATGTTGGAAAATTTAAAACTCAAACTGAAGTCTATTCATTTTCTCCTCGCCTCACTCTTCTGTTGTTGGAAGATAAATTTTAAGGTTTTCTTTAAAATATTGGCGCGCTGCCAGGTTCTAGAAGGAAACTTTTTTTCTTCCTTTAGAGAAGCGTGAACATGCTGGAGAAAGCAAAGATATTAATAATATGTAACAAGTAAAACTAAAAGTTGTGCTCTGAGATACAACAAAAAACTAAATGAGTTCTAGAAGGAAACTTTTTTTCTTCCTTTAGAGAAGCGTGAACATGAACATGCTGGAGAAAGCAAAGATATTAATAATATGTAACAAGTAAAACTAAAAGTTGTGCTCTGAGATACAACAAAAAACTAAATGTACGTACCTATAGACTGAACTTCCCTCTAGTTTTCCCAACTAAAATTACTGTGAAGATTAAATTTTGAAAAGGTTGAAAATCTGGTTATGATATTCTTCTGACACTTGCTTCATTATTCTGTACCTCCAGTATAACACTTGAGTAAGCTTGAGACCTTTCAGATAATGAGAATAATACATACTGCCTCAGAAGATTGAAATTCTGGGCTCATGCTGAAATTAGTCTCGTTGGTCGGTTTCAGGGCCTCGAGATGACATTAAATTGTTCTTATATTCCATGCATTTGAAAAAAAATGTGGGTTTGCAGCAAAGAATGACAGCTATGGTATAAATAAATTTTCTTCTCCTTCTTGTCGTTCTTCCTTACTTGTCTTATCTACGTTATCAGAAGGTTATGTATCTCGTTTTATCTCTAGTTTTTGATATTCTTCTGACACTTCTTGATTATTCAGTGCCTCAAGTATAACACTTGAGTGAGCTTGAGACCTTTCAGATAGTGAGAATAATAGATACTGCCGTAGAAGAGTGAAATTCTGGGCTCATGCTGAAATTAGCCTCCTTGGGTCGGTTTCAGGGCCTCGAGTGGACATTATATTGTTCTTATATTCCATGCATTTGAGAAAAGATGTGGGTTTGCAGCAAAGAATGACAGCTATGGTATAAATTTTCTTCTCCTTCTTGTCGTTCTTCCTTACTTGTCTTATCTACGTTATCAGAAGGTTATGTATCTCGTTTTATCTCTAGTTTATCTGCAATACAATTTTTTTATTGACATGAATAAATCTCATAGACTCGTACTAATTTTCAAACGGGATACAATTTTTACAAAGATGAAGAAAAATCTATTTAAAATCTTCTGTGTAATAATAAAGAGATTGGTAAATGTAAAATGAGATAGATGACGTTCAGACTTAGAAAGTCTCTAATAAAGCAGCACATTATGTAGAAATGTCAGGTCTCTAAGAATCCAAATCAATTTGTTGAGATAGTAATAAGATTACCTATGTACTTTTTTTCTCCTTTTTTTTATCTCCCTCTTTTGCGAGAGAGTAAAAGCCTTTAATAATTGCATTTTGAAAAAGGGTCCTTTATATTTCTCTCTCCCTACTTATTGTTCCCTCTTTTCCTTTTGTATGAGTCATCGGGAATAAATACAGGGTTGTGCGGGTGTATGTTGTTAGGAATTTTACCATGCAAACTTTCAGATGAACTTGTGAATTGTGTAAGTGCAGTGCCAATACAAGTGTACCAAAAGTAACTTGTTGAAATATACATGATCGAAGTTTGAGTAACTGTTGAGTTAGCCAGGTATGCCACAATGACACTAGAACCCTTGAATCTATTTCAGGAACTTCAACAATGTCGATAATATCTAGAATTCTGTTAGAGGTCTTAGTCTTGAAAACTTATGCAACGTGCACACAAAATGAGAATGCATGTCTCTCCTAAACAATATAGTACGTATGTATTTGAAATTACTCATAACTGTGAACGATAAAGAAACCGCAACCTCAAAATGGTTTATGAGATGAATTTTATCCAGAATGGAAGCGTCGATTTCGCAAAGGTTTTACATTGTTCATTGAAATAGAGACCCTCATTTCGGTGAAAGTTTTGGAGTGCTTTTGTAACTTTGTGGATTCTATGAAGTCCTCGCAAGTTGATAAGTTTCGTTTTCTCGGAGATTGAGCTGTTGATTTTGTGTAAGAACGAAAGTTTACCTTCTGGTAAATCTGTTTAATGTTTCTTAGTGGAATGAACAATGAAATACCTCAACTAGCTATAAGTACACGAGGCTGAGTCAAGATATTTAAGCTTCTGATGGAACATAGGTAAATTTATTTATTTATAACCCTGTATAACGTGAACGCGTGTGCCGAAACTTTTTACTGCAAGCTGTGCCGAGTTGTCTATTTTGTTCAATAGGAAATGCTTTTAATTTCGGCAGTTTTCATTATACGAGTATATCGACTCGGTTCTTTTACATTGTTCAATGTATAGGTGGACATTTTTTTTATTATAATCAAGGATAATATACTGGATGAATTTGGCTTTAGTAATTATTATGCAAGGAAGAAGAGTGGTCAATTACTAGTCCATTCACTCACTCATTAGTAATTGTTTTGCACTCGTACTTTGTAGGTGTCCCTCCTTCGTCATGGGAAAATAAGGGACCCTTTCTAAGAGAATATTTCAAGTAATTATTTAACAAAATTAGCTCTATAAATTAGACACTTGATTATATTTTATTATTTATAATATTGCACACTTAATATTCCTCTCCAGATCGAACATCAACCTCTCTCCTATGATATATTGTCCAAATGAAATATGGAGAAGGAACAAGGATCGTATTGTATTGATGTAACTGTACCCAATACTCATACAGTGAGACCACAGGGAAAATATACACCACACTACCTATATCATGAAATAAAAATACTACTGCGGGCAGTGATTTTTTTTTTTTGAGGGCATTCCAGGGGTGGGAAAAACCCCTGACTACATCCGGTATCGAATTTTGAATCTAATGGGGTTTTTATTTTGATTCCCGATTTGTTTAAAAAAAAATAAATAATAATCATTTGCCCGCAGCTCGGAATCATCCATTATAAAAAGCCTATCAAACTCCTCATCAATTGATAGCTGTAATAATAGGAATGTAATGAAACTTGGTGTACCTTCCTAAAACAAGACATACTTTGCAGTGGCACCTAAATTTGCACTTCATACCAAGAAGAAGTATCCGAGTCCACGAACTTATCAAACGGCCCGTGTACTCCATGTAGGTATTTCATTTATTTGTACTTCATTTATTTTCTAAACCTTTGATTGATCTTGCAGAAGAAAAAAAACACACACACACACACACACACACACACACACACACACACACTGAAAACAATACTTTCCCTTGAGTTAGAAGTGTTAGAACTCAAGTTCGAGCAGCATCAGACTTTTAATTTCATAACCCCCTCAGTACTTACGAGTATATCTTATATCTCTTGGCTTTCCAGTTTTTGTGTTGTTATATCATACTCGCAGTATGAAGAAAATCCTCCAAGTCAGTACGAAAAGATTTTTCAAGTGCAGCTTTAAGTAGCTTTCATTTTATTCTCAATTTCGTTGGAAACGAATAGGTCGGTAATAAATCTAAGCCGTGGTGAGTCCTTGGACTCGGTAGTCTTGTGGACTGAGGTTTAGGAGTTGATATTGTAAAATGAAAATCCTTGCACTACAGGCAAGTTATCAACAGCTATAAAATAATTCAGCAGATGAATGTTTCGTCAGAGATTCATGATTATGAATACAACGAAGCTTTGAGAAGCTCGTCCCTGCTGTCAGTTTTCAACAAAGTTTCATTTTACAGCTCACAGTTCAAGTTATCGCGAAAAAAGAAGCTTCTTGTTTATGACAGCAATTTTTTGCTCTCCTAAAAACTACTCATACCTACATAAATTAAAGTCTCGAAGGTTTTGAACGCACTCTTGCAAATACAGTCTTATCTCCTAGCTGAAGCTTAAAACTCAAATCCACTCATATTTTACTAGTTTTTTTCCTCTCCATCATCCCTCTTGCTCATTGCTTGGAAAAGTTCATCAATTTTATCCTACAGGGTAACTCTAGCTGCTCTCTTTCTATGTTCTGACCTCATGTTTGTGTTACTGGAATATTTTGTAGACTCTTATTGAACTTTGTATGTAACTTTTCCGAACTCGTCATCTTTTAAGTGTCTTCCATCATATTACTATTTCTGTGTACAAGATCAAAATATTCTTTAAAAAATCTTCAAAGAAAAATAATACACATGTACTTTTTCCTTAGCAATTAATTTTTCCATCTTAATTTGCATTTTTGCCTCCTTATCTTCTTATTCATTTTTATGTTCTGTATGATCTTTCATGTCAAAACCCTCGTGTATGTATTTTTGTTCTCACTACTTTAGCATTATTTATTCATTGAAATTCATGTCAAAACCCTCGTGTATGTATTTTTGTTCTCACTACTTTAGCATTATTTATTCATTGAAATTCATCACCTCATTCTACTCTCATCAAAATTGCAGAGAAAAATGATAGATGGGACTTGAGGAATTTTAATGGAATGCTATCGGATGATAGACCCTCTCTTCTCGGTATCTTAAAATGGAGAACAGGAAGCATGTCTATGGAGATGGAAAGAGAATGTTTATTTTGAGTAGGGGAATTGTAAAGAATTTTGTGGATATTTGAGAAGGGAAAAGCAAGAAAAAATGTATAGGATCAAATGAGTAAAGTTTATTTGGAAATGGTTACCAACCATTTACACAGGGCAACGAAGAAAAATAAAAATGAAAAATTCTCTCAGAGAACTGCTGGATATATTTTATTTTGATCATTCTAAAGAAATATGTGGAATTTCTTACGGCCCCATGGAACAATAAAATATTATAGCTTTTGGGAAATTGCTAACAGCTTTAGACAATTTCTGCAAAAGTAAAGAAAACCGCAGTCATTCTACCTTCTACGGAAATCGATAACACAACTATCGACAATAGTATTTCTCATATTGCGCTTCTTCAGATAAGAGTGTAAATTAAAATCCATGATATAATCTTCACTCTCCTGATTATCTTGGGGCCTTCGGTCTCATTTTTCAGAACATTCAAAGTTCTCTACAATTGTGCTATGAATTACTAAATTTGACTTGATATTATCCTGTGTTGAACCGAAAGAACTTGGTGACCCAAATGAATGATGAGTGTTAAAATTAAATTATGATGTTCTATAGTTCTAGCAATGAAAGTTCTGTTAAAACTCTGGAGCTATCATTCAAAGAACTAAGTTTTTTGTTTCAAATTTTCGAACATGGATTTGGAAACGAAGAAAAGGAACAGAAAAGTCTCAGACTATAGTAACTGTGGTATGGGGGCAACATGGCAACATCCTTCTACACTTGTCACTTAAATTAATTAATTTTGGAAATGAATATTTCCAAACAGACAACGTTCGTCTAGTCGAGGTGACTTTGCATTGTATTATTCGAATTGAAAACGACGTGTGTTTGGACAGAGCAAGGCAGTGACAGATAACAGAGAATTGTATTACAAAAATCAACCAACCAAAACCTGTGACCAGGCTAGGGAAGCCTAACATGTTCTAATCCTGTGCATAATTTTCAATATGGTAAATGTAAAGAGTAGGGTGTTCCCAATGTTTGAATTGGTTCCTATTTCCTTCCTATTTACAGTACAATAAATAGAAATAACTTTCGTAATACTAACATCAATAAAATTAACACGGAAAGTTTTTTGAGTGGAATGTATCCCCAAGGAAGGTTAATGCCACAAAGATTTTACATCACTAACCACCCAACTTTTCGGAGCTCGACTATTGTAAGGTCGAATTTTCGTACAAAAGGTTAATAAGAGTTCTACATTGTCTAATTAGAATGGCGAAGATATCCAAGACCATCAATAAGATTCCTTTGACTCACAAAATCGATTAATCGGAAGAAAAATAACACGGAAAGTTTTTTGAGTGGAATATATCCCCAAGGAAGGTTAATGCCACAGAGATTTTACATCACTAACCACCCAACTTTTCGGAGCTAGACTCTTGTAAGGTCGAATTTCCATACAAAAGGTTAATAAGAGCTCTACATTGTCTAATTAGAATGGCGAAGATATCCAAGACCATCAATAAGATTCCTTTGACTCACAAAATCGATTAATCGGAAGAAAAATTCATAAAAGGTTACATAACTTTTCCACCAGCTTGTGCTACACAGAAGCCTAATATTTTGTCAAATAATAAAATGAATTCAATTCAATCAGGTATTCAGCAGTTGGAGGTATAAACTAGGTACAAATCTCATCCTATTCACATGTACATGATGAAAGATATGTAACGTACATACATACATAGCCAGTGGTTCCCAGACCCTTTTAATATTTTCAACATGGGATTGAGATCTTTATTGAACTACTAATAGATGTTTTATGTGTGATGTAAAAGGAAAAATGATCACCTTGAAAAATATTGGAACTACCTACTCTTGTCATCATTACCTTTACACTAAATTACTTGTAGTGCTGTTATAAATAACTCAACCGTTGAACTTGATCTGCTGAAGCTACTTTGAAAGAAACTTGCGAGGATAGATTTCGAACTGACTGGAAAATATTAAAAAAAGGGTTGAAAAAAAAGGTTTCCATCCAAAGAAGGATAAAATGAAAACTTGATAAGTAAACGTGAATGAGATTAAAAATTCTCAAGTCAAAATAAAAGGTTTCCATCCAAAGAAGGATAAAATGAAAACTTGATAAGTAAACGTGAATGAGATTAAAAATTCTCAAGTCAAAATAAATTAGAAGTAAAATTTAAGAGGAGAAGCATGAAAGTTTTTCTAACTTTGTGTGCGACCTTAATAGTATACTCGTAGGTACCTATTAGAGGGAGAAAAATTGGGAGCTAATTCTTTTTGCCAAGACTGCTTCATGTGCTTCATAGTAAGCTGAAAATAGTATGTTTCATTCATTGCCATAGAATATAACAATTCAGGAAATATACCTACCAATGTGAGATCCAAGATCCCCAGTCTGTTGACTAAGATTTGTTGGTCTGGCCTAGTTGTTAAGGCAATTCAGGAAATATACCTACCAATGTGAGATCCAAGATCCCCAGTCTGTTGACTAAGATTTGTTGGTCTGGCCTAGTTGTTAAGGATCTCTGGGATTCCAAATGATTTTATTAATCCACGTACCTATTATGTGAACTTATAAAATTGTGCAACCCTTCTAGTTCCCTGCACATAACTAATGAGATATAATAACTACCCTATTAATCGAAAATCGCAATCTCTGAGGATGTATTTCAGAAATTATTGTAAATCTCTATCTAGCTGCAAATTAGATAATATCAAGCATTGGCTCCCTCCCACTTCTGTATTAACTAACTATAAATAAAGCATTTGTTTGTCGACTCATTACCAGATTACCACTCATACAATTGCGATTTACCTCCAGCTAATAATGTATGATGTTATGAATTCAAAACAATACAAAGGTAACTTTTGAATTGAAAATGCCCGAGGAAAACTATCCCTGAAATTAATTTGGGAAAGACAAAATAATTCTGCTTGTGTTTCAAAGTTCTGGTACTTCTAAAATTAGATAATATCAAGCATTGGCTCCCTCCCACTCCTGTATTGACTATCAATAAAGCATTTGTTTGTCGACTCATTACCAGATTACCACTCATACAATTGCGAATTTACCTCCAGCTAATAATGTATGATGTTATGAATTCAAAACAATACAAAGGTAAATTTTGTATTGAAAATGCCCGAGGAAAACTATCCCTGAAATTAATTTGGGAAAGACAAAATAATTCTGCTTGTGTTTCAAAGTTCTGGTTTCATTACTTTTTGTACTAATGTGATTAGATTTGGGATATTCCTATGTTATTACTAAAAGTGATTAGGATTAGGCTTTGAATATTCCTACTTTATTTATAAGAGTGAACATAATCCGACTCTGTCTCAGTGTTCAAATAATGAGATTGCAAAAGGAATTACACAGATAAGAATTTAATTATACAATAATTTATGACAATTTTCCAATAAAAAAAAAAAATATGACAAGTAGATATTATTTTCACAAGAGAATATACAAAAAATATTTGTTTCTCTCGAAGTTTTGAGTTTTTCGCTGGAAGTGCCATTATTCTTTCTTATAATCTAAATTCTTTTGTGAAAATTTTCAACAAAAGTTTCCCCGTTCATTTTCTTTATCTTCTTAAAAAATTGTTGGTTGTAATTAGAGCACCTTTGGGAGTATTGTCGAAGTCATACTTTATGATGATCATAGCAAGTTACACAGAGCAGAGGACCAGACTTGAGTTCTTGAGGCTTTGGTAAAGTTTCATTATCATACATATTTAGCCCTATACAATATATTATTATTGAATTGATATGGGCTTTTACATATTTATACGCGTAATATGTGAATGTTATTTCGAACACCAATTCCTACAAAAATAAATCTCAATATTTGTGTGTGTCACCAATGACGCAAATCTCATAGGACTTGATGTTCCTGCATACATAATCATGCTGTGTACATTTATGTAAATTCCATTCCAGGAGTCCCTTACATGCGGTATAACCATAAGCTAAACCTTTAGTGGCCAAGTCGTAAAAAGAGAACAAGATTTTATAAAATGTAAATTTCCACCTGGATTTGCAGGATGATAAAATAACAAACATTACATTAGTACACTCTACTGTGCAGAATAGAGTGAGAAAACACATGGGAAGGAAGTCAAAAGACATATAAACAAACGGTTAGTAAATAAAATGTAGCGATTTTCATATTAATTTGTGAGTTGAAATAGTAAAATCACTAGGTCAGTAGATATGAAAGAGCTAACTAATTTTCATTTTGGTAATACTACACAGGCGACTCTTTTGAAACCTTTTATGTTCAAAAAGATCCTCATAAGCGCACGTGATATACCTTCTATCCTTTTTACCGTAAACTCTGCTATCTTTCCATCTCAACGCCTTTGTCATTCAACGTATGCTTAACATTTGATCTATTTACATGCAAATGCTTCGTTTTATGTCTGAACACTGTAACTTTTGTGTAACGTTAATGTGTGACAACAAATGGAGAAAGTTTAAACTTCGAGCGGAGAAAAAACGTTTGCGCGTAAATGAACCCTTTGCATGTGAAATGCCTATGTGTGCGAAAGTTTCAAGGCTTTTAGAGAAGCTCTGTCATAAAATGAAAAATATACTAAATTTGCCTTCTCCTATCGGTGAGAACGATAGGCGATAGGTGTGAAACGTTTGCGCGTAAATGAACCCTTTGCATGTGAAATGCCTATGTGTGCGAAAGTTTCAAGGCTTTTAGAGAAGCTCCGTCATAAAATGAAAAATATACTAAATTTGCCTTCTCCTATCGGTGAGAACGATAGGTGTGGGTACCTCAAGTGAAAGAGGTATGATATTTTGATATTTTCCTGAAACGAAGTTCTTCGGTATAATAAATTATGGTGTAGGGATCTCGAGGCACTTCTAATATACATATGTATGATTCTGTGCCACCATTAAAGTTCGCCATTTCTAATGTATGACTGATACTCTTGGTCCCCGAATTATTTTGCTATTGCTGTCCATGTCCACAATAATGTTCACTGGTTGGATGGTTGGTTGGTTGGTATCAAATGCTGGGAATTGACTATCAGGTCATTTTCCTCCTCGCGTCCCAATATTTTTTTTGTGCAACCCTTCTAGTTCCCTGCACATAACTAATGAGATATAATAACTACCCTATTAATCGAAAATCGCAATCTCTGAGGATGTATTCTCCCTTTTCACACGTGAAATATTCCGTCACCATGTGTGTTTGTATCTTTGCCTCTCTACTCTGTCAGGACTTGGGATGAATATTTTATATCCTTCTATTAAAAGCTGTGGAAGTATGAATGATGTGAGTCAGTTTCTGAACAAGGTTTTTGCTTTAGTGCGAAAGTTCTTGGCGTTGAACTTTTACGGCACGGCGCTGATACATTTACATACATTATTCCTTCTATTAAAAGCTGTATGAATGATGTGAGTCAGTTTCTGAACAAGGTTTTTGTTTTAGTGCGAAAGTTCTTGGCGTTGAACTTTTACGGCACGGCGCTGATACATTTACATACATTAGATCAGACGTCTTGGGAGTCTTATTCTAATGACAAAAAAAAAAATCTGGTGTGAACATCACACGACTTTCTATTACATCGGACAGTTCTAAAAGTTTCACCATTCGATTCGGCGTGAAAAATCTGATATGATCCACAAAAACAAATATCTTCTTAAAATTGTAAAAAATAGTATTTTCTAGCTTTGGAGTCTAGATGTACAATATCATCTTGTGTACAGATAGAATGTACGTATGTACATTGTACACATGATAACATACAATAACTTATTATTTGAATCATGTAACTTATGCTACAACTTTTCAGATTTGTTTGAATGAGTCTAGACTGTGCCACACTTTATTAGTTTATCCCATGTTTTTAACTAATTTTGTTATACTGAGGAGTCGAGAGGAAAGCTAATTAATTTCATTGAAGCATTTTGTTTAAGAGGCGGTTTTGTCGTGTTTTTAATTTTATTAATCTAGGAATTCTAACATTTCCAACACATTGAAGTTCATATTAAAAGAAATCGATCTTCTTTAGAAAAACATCCATCACGGTTTTCATTGTGTACCTATTCTTATTGCCTATTCTTTACATGTTTTCACAGCAGAAAGTTGAAAGTTCCTTAATTGAGAATCATTTTGTTCTCAGAATATCAAGTAGAAATAATTAATATGCCACAATGACACTAGAACCCTTGAATTTATTTCAGGAACTTCAACAATGTCGATAATATCTAGAATTCTGTTGGAGGTCTCAGTCTAGTCTTGAAAACTTATGCAACGTGCACACAAAATGAGAATGCATGTCTCTCCTAAACAATATAGTACCTACGTATGTATTTGAAATTACTCATAACTGTGAACGATAAAGAAACCGCAACCTCAAAATGGTTTATGAGATGAATTTTATCCAGAATGGAAGCGTCGATTTCGCAAAGGTTTTACATTGTTCATTGAAATAGAGACCCTCATTTCGGTGAAAGTTTTGGAGTGCTTTTGTAACTTTGTGGATTCTATGAAGTCCTCGCAAGTTGATAAGTTTCGTTTTCTCGGAGATTGAGCTGTTGATTTTGTGTAAGAACGAAAGTTTACCTTCTGGTAAATCTGTTTAATGTTTCTTAGTGGAATGAACAATGAAATACCTCAACTAGCTATAAGTACACGAGGCTGAGTCAAGATATTTAAGCTTCTGATGGAACATAGGTAAATTTATTTATTTATAACCCTGTATAACGTGAACGCGTGTGCCGAAACTTTTTACTGCAAGCTGTGCCGAGTTGTCTATTTTGTTCAATAGGAAATGCTTTTAATTTCGGCAGTTTTCATTATACGAGTATGGAGTGCTTTTGTAACTTTGTGGATTCTATGAAGTCCTCGCAAGTTGATAAGTTTTGTTTTCTCGGAGATTGAGCTGTTGATTTTGTGTAAGCACGAAAGTTTACCTTCTGGTAAATCTGTTTAATGTTTCTTAGTGGAATGAACTATGAAATAGCTCAACTAGCTTCAAGTACACGAGGCTGAGTCAAGATATTTAAGCTTCTGATGGAACATAGGTACATTTATTTATATCGATAACCCTGTATAACGTGAACGCGTGTGCTGAAACTTTTTACTGCAAGCTGTGCCGAGTTGTCTATTTTGTTCAATAGGAAATGCTTTTAATTTCGGCAGTTTTCATTATACGAGTATATCGACTCGGTTCTTTTACATTGTTCAATGTATAGGTGGACATTTTTTTTATTATAATCAAGGATAATATACTGGATGAATTTGGCTTTAGTAATTATTATGCAAGGAAGAAGAGTGGTCAATTACTAGTCGCTCAGTTCTTTTACATTGTTCAATGTATAGGTGGATATTTTTTTATTATAATCAAGGATAATATACTGGATGAATTTGGCTTTAGTAATTATTATGCAAGGAAGAAGAGTGGTCAATTACTAGTCCATTCACTCACTCATTAGTAATTGTTTTGCACTCGTACTTTGTAGGTGTCCCTCCTTCGTCATGGGAAAATAAGGGACCCTTTCTAAGAGAATATTTCAAGTAATTATTTAACAAAATTAGCTCTATAAATTAGACACTTGATTATATTTTATTATTTATAATATTGCACACTTAATATTCCTCTCCAGATCGAACATCAACCTCTCTCCTATGATATATTGTCCAAATGAAATATGGAGAAGGAACAAGGATCGTATTGTATTGATGTAACTGTACCCAATACTCATACAGTGAGACCACAGGGAAAATATACACCACACTACCTATATCATGAAATAAAAATACTACTCACAAAAAATATTGATATAAAAAATAGCTTTCAGTTGGTGCTAGTTGTTGCATTAACCTCATAGAAAGCAACAGAGGCTAGGGGGAGAGAGGTTATAGGGAGCCATAGCATTAGAGCTAGAAATAAAATTGTTATATGAATGAATGTTTTGTGCTGAAGGCACATCCACACCGAATATGCTGGGCACGTTTCATTTTAAGCTTAAAAAATAACATTGACTTTTCCATTTTCTCTGCTTCTTATTCCATATTTTCCTTCTGTGGATAAGGAACGGCTTGGTTGATGAAATAAATGAAATATCTACTCTGAGCAGCATCAGACTTTTAATTTCATAACCCCCTCAGTCAGTACTTACGAGTATATCTTATATTTCTTGGCTTTCCAGTTTTTGTGCTGTTATATCATACACTCAGTATGAAGAAAATCCTCCAAGTCTGTACAAAAAGATTTTTTAAGTGCAGCTTTAAGTAGCTTTCATTTTATTCTCAATTTCGTTGGAAACGAATAGGTCGGTAATAAATCTAAGCCGTGGTGTGTCCTTACTTCTGGTTTCATTACTTTTTGTACTAATGTGATTAGATTTGGGATATTCCTATGTTATTACTAAAAGTGATTAGGATTAGGCTTTGAATATTCCTACTTTATTTATAAGAGTGAACATAATCCGACTCTGTCTCAGTGTTCAAATAATGAGATTGCAAAAGGAATTACACAGATAAGAATTTAATTATACAATAATTTATGACAATTTTCTAATAAAAAAAAAATATGACAAGTAGATATTATTTTCACAAGAAAATATACAAAAAATATTTGTTTCTCTCGAAGTTTTGAGTTTTTCGCTGGAAGTGCCATTATTCTTTCTTATAATCTAAATTCTTTTGTGAAAATTTTCAACAAAAGTTTCCCCGTTCATTTTCTTTATCTTCTTAAAAAATTGTTGGTTGTAATTAGAGCACCTTTGGGAGTATTGTCGAAGTCATACTTTATGATGATCATAGCAAGTTACACAGAGCAGAGGACCAGACTTGAGTTCTTGAGGCTTTGGTAAAGTTTCATTATCATACATATTTAGCCCTATACAATATATTATTATTGAATTGATATGGGCTTTTACATATTTATACGCGTAATATGTGAATGTTATTTCGAACACCAATTCCTACAAAAATAAATCTCAATATTTGTGTGTGTCACCAATGACGCAAATCTCATAGGACTTGATGTTCCTGCATACATAATCATGCTGTGTACATTTATGTAAATTCCATTCCAGGAGTCCCTTACATGCGGTATAACCATAAGCTAAACCTTTAGTGGCCAAGTCGTAAAAAGAGAACAAGATTTTATAAAATGTAAATTTCCACCTGGATTTGCAGGATGATAAAATAACAAACATTACATTAGTACACTCTACTGTGCAGAATAGAGTGAGAAAACACATGGGAAGGAAGTCAAAAGACATATAAACAAACGGTTAGTAAATAAAATGTAGCGATTTTCATATTAATTTGTGAGTTGAAATAGTAAAATCACTAGGTCAGTAGATATGAAAGAGCTAACTAATTTTCATTTTGGTAATACTACAAAAACCTAATTTATTCATTAAAAAAAAAAAAAAAAAAAAAAAAAAAAAAAAACAAAACACTCTTTTGAAACCTTTTATGTTCAAAAAGATCCTCATAGGCGCACGTGATATACCTTCTATCCTTTTTACCGTAAACTCTGCTATCTTTCCATCTCAACGCCTTTGTCATTCAACTTATGCTTAACATTTGATCTATTTACATGCAAATGCTTCGTTTTATGTCTGAACACTGTAACTTTTGTGTAACGTTAATGTGTGACAACTGTCCTTGGACTCGGTAGTCTTGTGGACCGAGGTTTAGGAGTTGATATTGTAAAATGAAAATCCTTGCACTATAGGCAAGTTATCAACAGCTATAAAATAATTCAGCAGATAAATGTTTCGTCAGAGATTCATGATTATGAATACAACGAAGCTTTGAGAATCGCGTAAATGAACCCTTTGCATGTGAAATGCCTATGTATGCGAAACTCTCAAGGCTTTTAGAGAAGCTCTGTCATAAAATGAAAAATATACTAAATTTGCCTTCTCCTATCGGTGAGAACGATAGGCGATAGGTGTGGGTACCTCAAGTGAAAGAGGTATGAAACGTTGATATTTTCCTGAAACGAAGTTCTTCGGTATAATAAATTATGGTGTAGGGATCTCGAGGCACTTCTAATATACATATGTATGATTCTGTGCCACCATTAAAGTTCGCCATTTCTAATGTATGACTGATACTCTTGGTCCCCGAATTATTTTGCTATTGCTGTCCATTGTTGATATTTTCCTGAAACGAAGTTCTTTGGTATAATAAATTATGGTGTAGGGATCTCGAGGCACTTCTAATATACATATGATTCTGTGCCACCATTAAAGTTCGCCATTTCTAATGTATGACTGATACTCTTGGTCCCCGAATTATTTTGCTATTGCTGTCCATGTCCACAATAATGTTCACATGAGGTCCCTATCTACATATTTATGTTCTTTAATCATTTCCCCTTTTGATCTAAAATCCATGATACATTGATGCCGATGAGTTCTTTTGTCTAAGAGGAGAGGTTTCCATCAGGATTCATGCAGGATATACAGGATTTTTTTTTTTCTTTTCAGAACTTGTTTCCTTCAGTGTTTTGTTCTCACACAAAAGTTATTTTTTCAGTCATACACAGTTTTCTCCCCTCTTCTTCCCTTCTCTAGTTTTTATCATTAGCTCTGGTTGAATAGTAATCATATGTTTCATGCATATGTTGCCGACATGATCAGAAACAGCTGACCCTACTACCCTGCTTTGTTTACGTATATCTTCAATGACCATTGGAGTTCACTCTCAACAAAGAGCATACATTAAATATCTACAAACAACAAAAAGCTCTACAGACTGCCTGTTTTCACGCCTTTTTACTTCAGAACATTTCGTATTTTGTACTACGAGTTGTTTTTGATAGTTCAAACATTTAACCTTGCAAGTCCACAGTTGTTATTTTGTAAGAGTTAATGCCCCAGTAATCATATGTTTCATGCATATGTTGCCGACATGATCAGAAACAGCTGACCCTACTACCCTGCTTTATTTACGTATATCTTCAATGACCATTGGAGTTCACTCTCAACAAAGAGCATACATTAAATATCTACAAACAACAAAAAGCTCTACAGACTTTGCCTGTTTTCACGCCTTTCTACTTCAGAGCATTGCACCGCTAGTTCGTATTTTGTACTACGAGTTGTTTTTGATAGTTCAAACATTTAACCTTGCAAGTCCACAGTTGTTATTTTGTAAGAGTTAATGCCCAATAAATTTCATCCCCTTTGTAAGCATAACCTTCAACTTTTAACCTTTGTGAAGTTCACAGAACTTGAACAGAAATTCCAGGAGTCCACAGTTGTGGACCCTGAGCATTTAACTTTCAAGAATCGCTAAAACCCTTTAAAAAGGAAGTTCACATGTGTGGACCCTGGGCCTCTAAGACTACTAATCGGAAAAGAACTTTGGAACGTCAAGTAAGAATTAAAGCGAAAAGGTCAGAGGTTATTTTTCGGCATTTGATCGTAACATAGGGAATGAGTCATTGGCCTAGGGGCTGCGTACGTCTCCTGTTCACCCTTTTATGTTGAAGTCCTCCTAATAAATGCATAGTTACTAGCCTTGCATATATTCATACATTGCATGTTACCAGCTACTAAGAGCGGACACATTTAGGACTTTCCCACCCCCCGTATCACCGTTCTAACATTGTGCTAGGACATAAATTAGATTCAAAAGATACGACGAACGGTATGATGTATGCAGATTACGCAATTAGCGATTATTAATAACAAATATAGTGTAGCGACTGCTAAGAGCTAACATAGTTAATTAAAAAATTAATGGAAAACAGAAGCTCTCGTTAGTGCTCCCCAAGTTTCCTTGACCTATTAAATAATGCGGTCAATATACCGCTAATAACATGTGTGCAGGAAAGAAATGTAATTAGCTTGTGAAAGTAATGAAGTGTACTCAGAGGTACGTCGTAACTTTGGTAAGCATATTGCTCGAATATACCACAGTGTTTCCTTTACATGAAAAGTTGATTTTACCGCTTGTTCCTTATCTTTGCAGGAATGAAACAGTTGCCCTTCACTCTTGTTCCGTTTTGTGCAGATATGAAACAGCTATGGTATATTTGCACGAATTGCATCCCAGGCCATTTTCTTTGAAAAGATGAGAGACGGAAGTTGTCTAATACGAGATCGATGGACGCAACTCATCTACACCAGAGAAAAATGATGTATCCCACAAACAGGGTCCTTAGGTAGTATCCAAGCGCTAACTAGGTTGTGACTGTCAGTTTGTAATAAATTTATGGACGCAACTCATCTACAGCAGAGAAAAATTATGTATCCCACAAACAGGGTCCTTAGGTAGTATCCAAGCGCTAACTAGGTTGTGACTGTCAGTTTGTAATAAATTTCTATACAGAAAACGAGAAAGCAGTACACGTATCGTAGCTAACGGTGTAGGTATGTATCTATTTATATCGCTGAAGGAAACGTCACTCATTTGCAGCAAATTCCATAAATAACCTCGCGAGAGTCATCCATTTGACAATTTATAATTTTCGTACGTAAGCAATTCCGAAAAAACGATTTTTAAAACAAATAATAGGTACAAACTAATATTTTATATTTTAGAGAGAAAGAGAGATATAGAGAGGAAGAGAGAGAGAGAGAGAGATTTTTCCTTAAAAAAAGAGGAAGAAAAAGCTTCGTCCCCTTGTCTTTCCCCTTGCTACCCTATACCGACCCATCTATTGGGTATGTGTGTATGTACGAAGCTCATGGGAGAAATGTTTATTTAATGTATTTTTAATTCATTCAACGGTACACAAAGCTAACCTTACACGGCACAAGTTGGCAATGGCCTACTTGCTATTCTAACGTGTGCTCCCAATATAGGGAACTAAGAAACTACATGGAAAGACAGGGTTCATCTTTCCCATTTCCAATGAGTTCTTATTTGCTCCCGTAGAAATATCGTCTCAATAGAAAGGTCTTGACGTTTCTATTGATCTTCTGCCTCCAATCTTGTTATGTTATTTTCCTTGTTTGCCAACCATTTGTATCAATTACAGGAGAGAGAGAGGGAGAGAGAGAGGGAGAGAGAGAGAAAGAAAGAAAGAGATAGAGATCCTGATGAGAAAAGGAAAATAGTTGTTGAGTGGAGGGGTCGGAGTTCCCTCCCCTCAGTCTCCCAATGTCCCCTCTCTCCCAAATAGAGACGTATCAGTTTACACCAAATATTGAACGGAAGTCCAAGGCTTCCCCCCTGTACGTTTCTCATCGATTGTATTACATTTTTCTACTCAGCACCTAACAGCTTTATTTCAGCACCATCAGTCATTGTAATAATTATGGCATTTCATCTAAGAGGTGTCCTTGTAATCGATTGGTAGGCTTAATAATCCCTGTGTCATGGAGTCCAGTATTTAAAACATATGCACCTCTAGAGAAGGGTTAAAGCAGCTTTCTTTCGAAGAAAATCAAACACGCAACACACAATGCAAATAGTAATATATGTTTTATGTTTGGAACACTGGTAACAATGCCCATCAGTGGAAGCTTTCTATTGGGTCTTTGTTCCTAAGGTGACCCCATGCGGTGGAGGAAACTTTAAAAGGTCCCCCCTATTAAGGACAGTGTCAGGGACAGGGATGTAAGGTATCAGTTAATGAAAAAAGAGTGCACTCTTTGGTGTTTGGTGACTAACTAAATCATGATTTATGAATTCAATTTCGGGTCCTATCAGGGATTTTGTGGATGTCAGGGGACAGGGATGTAAGGTATCAGTTGTTGAAAAAAGAGTGCACTCTTTGGTGTTTGGTGACTAACTAAATCATGATTTATGAATTCAATTTCGGGTCCTATCAGGGATTTTGTGGAAAAGAAAATGGTTGACAGATTGCATTTTACCGTTGTTTAACTCTTGGAAATTATCAAGAGTTGACTTTAGAATTTCAAGATGAGAGATCCATTAACCAAATGAACTACCCAGTGCTTTTTATTAGAATACTCCTAGTCTTCTACTCAAATAAGCTCAACAAGAGGCTCATTATATAAAATGAAAATCTGGAGAGTAATGTCGAAGGATAACTTGGAAATTTGTCCATTTTCCCAGAATACTTCCACTAGAGTCTTGATTTCTAGAATTCAGAAGAGACGGCAATTTACTATCCAGAAAAGAGCGGAAAAATATCCCCCTTACTGTTGTGCGACATTACAGTGTAAATAAGTGGAGGCCTAATTAAGTTTGAACATTGTACTCGAGGACCAAGTGCTGCTAAAGCACAAGAGCTACTCGGCAATATTGAGTGACGACAAACCCTATGGCGTCAGAGTTGGACAGGGAAATTAAATTGTGTGTCATAAAACGAGGCTCTTATATGTGAGAAGCGTCGTTTGCCTTGGGGAGCCTTTTTTCTACTTTATAAATCTACGTTGGATATATTGTATTGTGTTCTTGCGTATGTGTTTTATAGGGAGAAAAACATACGTCTCGAGAAAGTTCGTCCTTATTCGTCTGAAAATTCAAGTGGAAAATATCATCCAGTTCACACTAAGATGGAAAGATTTGTGGAATGATTGTGGAGAAAGCTAGTTTTGACCTGTTTTCCACTATCTTCTTGTCTCTCTCTCCCGTTTGCCTTGGGGAGCCTTTTTTCTACTCTATAAATCTACGTTGGATATATTGTATTGTGTTCTTGCGTATGTGTTTTATAGGGAGAAAAACATACGTCTCGAGAAAGTTCGTCCTTGCACAGAGCAGAGGACCAGACTTGAGTTCTTGAGGCTTTGGTAAAGTTTCATTATCATACATATTTAGCCCTATACAAAATACTATTATTGAATTGATATGGGCTTTTACATATTTATACGCGTATTATGTGAATGTTATTTCGAACACCAATTCCTACAAAAATAAATCTCAATATTTGTGTGTGTCACCAATGACGCAAATCTCATAGGACTAGTTCACACTAAGATGGAAAGATTTGTGGAATGATTGTGGAGAAAGCTAGTTTTGACCTGTTTTCCACTATCTTCTTGTCTCTCTCTCTGTTTTCCACGTATATCTACGTGTCTTACCTCGAATCCTTCCCAGATTCATGGAATTGTTGGTGAATGGGCGAAATGTGAAATGTTTGCCAGACACCTTTCTTGGGTTTGAACGACATTTCTATTCAGGAAAGGAATGAAGTTGAAAATCAATATTGTATTTAGAAAAGCCACAATTATATCTTGATCTTTCCCATGATCACAATATACCCATAGCCCTATATCTATCTAACTTTTCTTTTCTTAAACTTTCTCTTGTCAGCTCCTTTTTACTCCCTCTTCCTTCTTTGTCCCTTTTTCCACCTCTTTCTTTTTCTTTTTCTTTTCTTACCGCTTCTATTCCTGCACCATCGCCTACTTCTTCCATGTAGCGTGTGAGATTTTTCTTTTTCTTTTCTTCTTTCATCAGCTTCATCTTTTTTTTCCCTTGTTCCTATTATTCTTATGACATTCTCTTCTTCCTCGCCGTTCTTCGTTGACTGCTTCTTCTCATTATTTTCCACCTTCTCATCTCCATTTTCTTCGCATGATTGTAGTTTACTTCCTAGTTTCTGATTTCTTTCTGTTTCATTATTCACTAGATGATGTCGGAGGAGGAGAGACTTTCTTGATAATGGTTTGAATTTACAAGGACTTTTATGAAGTTATAGAACGAGGAAAAAACAAACAATATCCCACTCACACATTAGTCCCAAAATGATTATCATTATGCTTATTAAGTTATTATCAAAATAAGACATAAAAGGAGAAAGGTAAATATATGAAAAATGCGTGGGAAAGTATGGCCACCTACATGTGACCTACGTACATAACTACCAAGTAAAATCTAGTAAACATTCAAATGTTGTAGGACACCGATGTTCGTAAGTATAACTATTTTTTTCTTCGTTGAAAATATGGAAGTTTGCCCTCTCTCTCCCTCCTTCCTATTTTTAAATCAAATCCATGGTTGAGTGAGGGATTTTACTATTCTCTTCTCTTCAAGTACATACATGAACATTTTTCCCAGAAATTCGGCCAGTACACTAAAATCTACATTCCCGAGGCTATTTGTCCCATCATAATGATGGGAAATGCGACATTTTTTCCATGACTGTCATGGGCTGTCACCATCAAAAATACCATCGAATAAATAAATCATATCAAATATATTACCGAGTCTATTCTCTTCTCTTCAAGTACATACATGAACATTTTCCCCAGAAATTCGGCCAGTACACTAAAATCTACATTCCCGAGGCTATTTGTCCCATCATAATGATGAGTAATGCGACATTTTTTCCATGACTGTCATGGGCTGTCACCATCAAAAATACCATCGAATAAATAAATCATATCAAATATATTACCGAGTCTCAAATGTTGTAGGACACCGATGTTCGTAAGTATAACTATTTTTTTCTTCGTTGAAAATATGGAAATTTGCCCTCTCTCTCCCTCCCTCCCCCCTTCCTATTTTTAAATCAAATCTATAGTTGAGTGAGGGATTTTACTATTCTCTTCTCTTCAAGTACATATGTACATGAACATTTTTCCCAGAAATTCGGCCCGTACACTAAAATCTACATTCCCGAGGCTATTTGTCCCATCATAATGATGGGTAATGCGACAATTTTTCCCATCACTGTCATGGGCTGTCACCATCAAAAATACCATCGAATAAATAAATCATATCAAATATATTACCGAGTACAGTTAAAATCGCTTTAATCAATAGAAAAGATGGTTTCTTTCCATGCTCTTTTTTCCTGTTTGCTTCCTGGCTTTGTCTTTACTTGTTTCTGTACTTGTTTTAAATTGTATGTATCTCACACATATTAACTTTAATAAAATATCAGGACGAACAATGATTTTAGATATTATGTAGCTTCTTGTGCGTCATGGAGGACAAGATACGTGCAGGTACACCGTACCTTGAGCATTTAGATCCTTCAAGATTCCAGGAAGAATTAATTTCCTCGTACAATAAAGTCATTACTGAAATTGGAAAGCACAAAAACTTAGCCAAAACGGTAAAGAAAAAAAATCTCAATAATTTTTTGGGAGAAAAATACTTCTGCTCATCGACAAGACCGTTTAAAAAACGCGTTCATTTCGTTCGTTTTTCAATTCCATTTTTTCCACTCTTTTCTCATTTCCAATTCTATTTCTTATAGGGTTCTCGCTTCTCGTTGCATTATGGACGTTTTGTTATAGGAGTGGAAACCGGAGTGTATGCTATGGAGGGTTAAGATTAAACCTTTATATCTAGTTATGTAGGAAGTATACATTAGATGAAAATTTTCATCCCAGTGAATTTTTAAGAAATTTTCTTAATGTCAGCAATTTTTATTAAAGCAGGAAAATGAAAGGGAGAAAGAGACACAAAAGAAAGATGGTGGGAGGGGTGTTCTTTAAAATTGTTCACTGCAATTTGACCCAAACATTTTGCCTTGTGAGACTTAAGCTGTAGGCAGTTTTCACTTTTCTGTTCTTAAGACGCTGGAAAAGATTTAAATATCTAAGTAGGTACTAAACTGCTTCTTTCAATTTACGGTTTACGAAACAATGAGAGACATGGGTTGAAAGATTTTAGCCTCTTTTATAAACAAGCGTTGTTGTTATTATCATTTACTGGAGAAGGTATCAATTTTGATAATTAAAAGTTGAGAAAAAAAAGTAATAATAATATTTTCTTGTCCCCATGTGCAATCTAATCAATTTGTCGCCACATGGACTATCTGTTGATACCAATAAGTACCAACCGTACTGTGTTAACAGGAACTCCTATTTTATTGATTCAGACTGTTGCCATTCAACCCTAAAATAACAGATCAATCAGCCGGCCAACACATCTCACGTATCATTGGATAGTAAACAGAACTAATGACAAAGAGCTTTGCAAACCTGTTTAATAAACACAGGGTAAAGAAGATACAGCGCTTTCCTGATATACGTGCTTCGGTTTTCTACATTTACAAGCCTTTTCAATTAGCGTTATGAATTTTCTGCACGGTAATTATGATGAATTTTCTGCATCTATTATTATAGACATGTGAAGCTAGAGCTATTTACAGGGTTCTCGCTTCTCGTTGCATTATGGACGTTTTGTTATAGGAGTGGAAACCGGAGTGTATGCTATGGAGGGTTAAGATTAAACCTTTGGTAGCAACAGATCTTAATAATCCTAGATATTGGTGTTACTGAATCAGATGTAAGGGCAAACAACCCTAAAGCATTGGTTAAAGCTTCTACGAATTTACTGAATCAGAAATAAAATTCGAGTGTCTTATCTTATATGGAAGTACCATGTCAGCTAGATCTTAATAAGTTAATCTCCTCCATAAGATCAGGAAAATGCGACAGGAAAATACCATTTTCCCTAAATCCCTCGATTATTTCCATTGCTTTTGAAACATACTGTATCAATTTCCGTTGTGTTTGTGTTCTGAGTGTTACCTATATTGAGTTTTGAACATCATTTGAATGGAATTTAATTAGACAGTAACCTGCTGCTCTACAACTGCAAACACCTAGTGTCAGGGTCGCCATTTTTCCTGTAAAAGGGGCTTCATTTGCCCTCTGTCCCTACTAGTGTCCTCAGCTTCTACTTCTGCTTGGTTACTCAAAATTGACACTTTTACGTGGTTCCACCATGGTATCTTTTTCGGTGTTTGAGTCAAATTTTGTAGCCTACTTCTGAGCTAGTTTTACTGGATCAATTAAAATTAACTTGAAACTTCACTTTTACTTGGATGTCAATGGTTTATGTAGTCTGTTTCAATGTTCGGCCATTTGCATATTGATATTTTCATTGCGCCTTTACTAATTTAACTGTGTCGATCCTCTCTTACAGGTAAAACTCTGGTAATCGTGCCTGTAGATAGGTCGGCCAATATCCTACCATCTATCATACATGTTACACCATACACCCTCTTCTCATCTGTTGTACTGGGATGACGAGGTGTAATTGAATTGACAGGGTAGTGATGATCTACGAGCTTCATATATGTATTTCGCTACAATACCAGCATGATGAACTGTTCCCTAGAAAAAACCCGCTATCCTTATATTCCTCATCAGGTTACAATATTTTTGTCCTTGTTATTTTACACCAAAAAGGTACAAAAAGTTAGAAACAAAATCTGAGGGGGGGGGGATTCACGTGTCCTCTGTTTCGAATATCAATCCACAAGTGAGTTACATACCCTAAAATTTCTCGCTTTTTACCCCAAAAATTGAATTTTGAATTAATTGGCACCCCATTCATCGTCAACCTCATTAAAAACAAACTTTATGCAAGTCGGATCTAAACATCATTTTGAAAGCACACTCCAGATATACCCAAAAAAGGCAAAAGGGTTATTTTGCTCATAGAGTTTCAAACTTTGCAATTTGTCTTGTTTAATGAAAGCGACGAGGTTTTCTGGAGTTATAATTGGGTTATTGTTTTTAGTGGAAAGGTTATTGAAATAGTAAATTGCACAGCGAGCATATTATTATTGTGTTATGTTAGTTTTATTATGGTACCTACCTCAAAACATGTAGTGCTCTTCCCAAAGTTACGAGTTCTAATTAGTGCATTTACTCGTAAAAAGCATTCGAGGTTTATAAATTTTGAGTTCCATGATCTTATTAGGATATTAAAAAGGATATAAAATACAGCATTTGTCAGTGAAACTGTATTTAAATTATTGATCTAAATAATTTCATTGTGTAGGTAGACATCTAGTCCCAATGCCAATGACAGCTCTTTCAGTTTGAAATCTACATAGTACCTACCTGTGACTAAAATTTAGTAGTTGATTACCTAAAAGATTGAATGCACATAACAACCTACATTAAAATTATACTGTTTAGAAACGGGAAAAATATCCGAGGATCTAGGTATGTATCTCTTTGAAAATAATTCAATGCTTGAATGTTTTGACAACCAGAAATAGAAATGCGCATTGGATATCCCAACATAATTATGTACCTCATACACATCATTGATTTCGTTGAAATTAATACAACATATTGCATTTTATCCCCAAGTATAAAATAAATGATGGAATGGAGCATATTGAACTCATTATTGAACAAATTATTTACTAGGTTTTTACTAAATAATGTTCAAATCCTACATAATATGTACCTACACTATCCGTATGGTAGCATTACCGCAAGGCAAATCTGATCCAGTTCCCAATTTCTGTTGGGATTCAAACCCGCGAACTCCGAAATAAAACAGTGTCAACAGATCGGAAGAGCGTCGTGTTCAGATGTCGAGAGGTCAATTCATTGTTTAGGACGCAGCGTTCCCCCTCTTTCCTTTGGGGTTTTTCCATGCTTCTATGTCCTTCCATCAGTGTCCTAAGAGAAGATTTAATAACATTAGCTTTCCCATTCCATCCCATGTCTTCAAATGTATTCTCATTCCTCCCTCAACGAGAGTAGGACTTCATCACCCTTTGAACATTTTCACTCCACGTTCTTGATCTATGGGAATTATCGTTTATGTTCAATTCTCTGTGTTAACTTCAATTCTCCAGAGTGCAATATGCTGCTACTCCATCTATTCTTGTCATGGCTGAGTTTGTGCAATCAAGTTCTTGACAAGTTGACAGGAGAGCCATCCTAGAAACAACTGACGGACTAATGAACTCCGCATTCGGACTAATGATCCTGTAGTTATTTTCTGGGAGTGCAAAGTGCAAATTTCTAGATCTCCAACTAATCTACAGGGTGAGCACGAAAAACGTTACCAAAAAGTTATGACCGGTTTATGGGAAGGTCGTGTATTTTAAAGAAAAAAACAAAAGCGGATATCTCGGAAACTAAGCGAGATAGGAAAAAAAGTTATAGAAATGACCTCAGGAATCTACCCTAGGCTTTTGGTAACGTTTTTTCGTGTTCGCCGTGTATAGGGGAAGTGGCGCGTAGGAAGTTGTGGGTAGTTCGGTGACATAGATACTTTTAATGTAGTCAAGTTGGGTGTAGATTTCGGTTGTCTACTCGTAGGTGTAAGTGTATAGTCCAAACTCTAGGATACGTGGCTTTGAGTACAATAGAACAGTAGAAAGAGCTAGAACCAGATCAGGCTCTTGAAGCAAATTGGTCGTAGGGGCAGAATCCAATCTTGGAATTTATTCCTTCTGACAGAGCTAAATTTAAAATCCTTTGCCGGTCTTCAACTGTGTCCATGCAATAGAACAGTAGAAAGAGCTAGAACCAGATCAGGCTCTTGAAGCAAATTGGTCGTAGGGGCAGAATCCAATCTTGGAATTTATTCCGTCTGACTGAGAGCTAAATTTAAAATCCTTTGCCGGTCTTCAACTGTGTCTACATCCATACCTTTTTGTATGTGACTGTTTTGTGTTATAGGTTATAGCGCAAGTAATATCAACTTCTGTTGCACAAGTACCTACCCACTATTAGTAATTCAAGATGAAAAGACTGATTGGAATTTGTGTCCATAAGTTGATAACAACAAAAGACAATACATACTTTGGCAATAAATTCGAGTTAATCCTTCCAATTATCCAATTCTCAATCCGCCCAGAATTTTTCGTCTCGTCTCGAAAACTCTTCTTCTGCCGTCCTCGCATCTTATTCTGTCTGGTCTATTCTGTTTTTGTATGTGACTGTTTTGTGTTATAGGTTATAGCGCAAGTAATATCAACTTCTGTTGCACAAGTACCTACCCACTATTAGTAATTTTATTCAAGATGAAAAGACTGATTGGAATTTGTGTCCATAAGTTGATTACAACAAAAGACAATACATACTTTGGCAATAAATTCGAGTTAATCCTTCCAATTCTCAATTCGTCCAGAATTTTTCGTCTCGTCTCGAAAACTCCTCTTTTGCCGTCCTCGCATCTTATTCTGTCCGGTCTATTCTCTCTCTTTGACTGAACAACTGAACATAACCCTCCTGTACCGAAAATTTTAGTCAAGGCCCCTCACAATGAAACCAGACCTCATTCTCTTCAGAATGAGTCATCAGTAGAGATATCTTCTAGCATATGAGTTGGCTGTTTGACTATTCTTAAGCGCATTAGAGAGGTTATTACGTGGTCAAATGAACTAAAGGTGAAGAAAGAAACAGGTTGACCGATTTGAGACCTGGTCAGAGAAGTGTTGGCCCGTGTTCGACTGTGAGCAGGAAGATTTTGAACCTCGCTCTTCAAACATTGACCACAGCGATACCTTTCAAAATTAATTACTGACGTTGCTCAATGCAAATCTCGTAGCTAGTGTGCTAGCTTAGTAGGTAAGACTACAAAATGGTTATTCTCATTAATACTTGCATGAATTTTGTTCGTTTGAAATTTTGAATTGTTCATTAAGAATGTTGGTTTTCTGATTCGAGTGAACTGTGAACCTCTGGTATTTCAAGATTTTAACCGTGCAGTTGACCAATCCCATGATGAAACTGAACATGGTGATTTCGATAGTGCTTCTGAAAGCTAAAACGTGTCTCCACGTTGTTGAGGTGAACGTAAGAACATTTCATTCAAAGTTGTGTTTACTTTATGTTATATATTCTAAAAATAACATCACAGATAAAACACTTAAGCACAAAGTACTTCATTGAACTCATTGTAAGCTGTGTTCGAGTGCAATATATCGGGCTGAATTCCTGGCATACCTTCGTGATAACAGGTGAAAGTGAGTGGAACACATCACAGGGAGATTTATAAACCAGACAGCATTCATTGGTATTTGGTAGGATGGTTTCCACCAATTTCCAGTTACCTTTTCTCTTTAGCAGTCTAGGGACTAGGTATTGCACTCATAAAACAGGAGTTTTGAAATCTCTACCAATTTGATTCCTTCCTCACATGTTGATTATTTCTCACTTTTTCTTCCCCTCTATCTGTCTTCTTTTTCCATCTCACAAAAGTGTCCCCAACCCGTACAAAACCAGTGCCTGAAAGTCCCCAACAACATAGCAAAGAAAAGCTGATAGCCGAGAGTAGCAATGTTCTGTATTTGTTTTTATGAGAGTTTCAAGGGTTCTGATAATTGAGACACGCGAGCTCTAAAAATAGAAAGCAACGAAAATCACAGGAGATTTCTGAGTTGAGGGTTCGATGTTTCGTGACTCGAAGCTGTTGTTGCCTGGTCATAAAATGTCTCAGGACACTTTGGGATTTTTGTTTTTATTGAAATGTTTCAACACCATTGGCGTGGGATTTTTAATTACTCCAATACTTTGGGTTTTATGTCTTAGCTCATCCTCATCTGTGCCAGTTTTGTATATTTCTGCCCCGAGATTTAGAAAGGGATTTTGACATCTCCACTAATAGTCTATTTATTTATACTCTTTTTCCTCCTCCTCCTCCCCCGACCCTTCTCTTCCTCTTTCTCTTTTTCCTTTTCCCGTTCCATGGTGGTCAGCATTTGTGGTAATTGTTAGATCAGCCTTAGGCATTCTTGTTGTTTTTATTGTATTCTTTACACTATCTACTCCTCACTTACTTTGTAATTCAATACAACCTATTTCATCACTAATTGTGTAATCTCTTTTCTCCGTTACAGGTAAGTTACCGTTTTGTATCTTGTACAAAGCTACAAAGTATGGCCACCTACATGTGACCTACATAACTACCAAGTAAAATCTAGTAAACACTCCAATGTTATAGGACACCAATGTTCGTAAGTATAACTATTTTTTTCTTCGTTGAAAATATGGAAGTTTGCCCTCTCTCTCCCTCCTTCCTATTTTTAAATCAAATCCATAGTTGAGTGAGGGATTTTATATTCTCTTCTCTTCAAGTACATATATGAACATTTTTCCCAGAAATTCGGCCCGTACACTAAAATCTACATTCCCGAGGCTATTTGTCCCATCATAATGATGGGAAATGCGACATTTTTTCCCATCACTGTCATGGGCTGTCACCATCAGAAATACCATCGAATAAATAAATCATATCAAATATATTACCGAGTACAGTTAAAATCGCTTTAATTAATTATTTCAAATTCATTAGAAATTTGTGGAAAATTATAAAATGTCAATGAAGTTTTTATAGTTAGAGGGTGGAATTGTTTTTCCCCGCTTATAATTTATTAAATGGGTGAGGGGGAACAGATATGTGTAGCTGCTGGGGAAGTCGCTTTGTGTTATCGAACCCAGAGGAAAAGTACTGTCATGGGCTGTCACCATCAAAAATACCATCGAATAAATAAATCATATCAAATATATTACCGAGTACAGTTAAAATCGCTTTAATTAATTATTTCAAATTCATTAGAAATTTTTGGAAAATTATAAAATGTCAATGAAGTTTTTATAGTTAGAGGGTGGAATTGTTTTTCCCCGCTTATAATTTATTAGAAGGGTGGGGAGAAACAGATATGTGTAGCTGCTGGGGAAGTCGCTTTGTGTTATCAAACCCAGAGGAAGACGTGAGGTGATATATGGGGAACTGGAATATTAGAGGAGAGATATAAGGAAAGTAGAAGAGGAAGAAGAAGGATATAAAGAGAGAGAAGAAGAAAGAAAGAGTTGAAAATATAGGTAGAGAAGAAGGAAAGGAAGAGAGAAGATGAAGAGAGAGAGGGAGAGAGAGAGGAGGGAGAGAGGGAGAGAGAGAGAGGAGGAAGTACAAAGAAAATATGGGGAACTGGAATATTAGAGGAGAGATATAAGGAAAGTAGGAGAGGAAGAAGAAAGATATAAAGAGAGAGAAGAAGAAAGAAAGATTTGGAAATATAGGTAGAGAAGAAGGAAAAAAAAGAGAGAAGATGAAGAAAGAGAGAGAGAGAGAGAGAGAGAGAGAGGAGAGAGAGAAGATGAAGAAAGAGAGAGAGGGAGAGAGAGAGAGAGCTGCTCGACATCAAAAACATTTACAAATGAGCAGGAGATATAAAGAGAGTATAATGTTAAGAGGGAGCGAGTGATAAAGAAAGGGAGTAAGAAAGAGAGGAGGGGGTAAAGAGTAAGACGAGTTTAATTGTAGGTAATTAGTCACTTGTGGCGTAGAGAGAGAGAGAGAGAGGGAGAGGGAGGTAAGAGCTTAAGTACACGGGAAATATGGGTTTGCTTTTTTTAGAGAGAGGGAGAGAGAGAGCTGCTCGACATCAAAAACATTTACAAATGAGCAGGAGATATAAAGAGAGTATAATGTTAAGAGGGAGCTAGTGATAAAGAAAAGGAGTAAGAAAGAGAGGCGGGGGTAAAGAGTAAGACGAGTTTAATTGTAGGTAATTAGTCACTTGTGGCGTAGAGAGAGGGAGGGAGGTAAGAGCTTAAGTACACGGGAAATATGGGTTTGCTTTTTTTCCCTCCTTTTTTCAGAACTCTTTTACGTCTAAAGCAGAAGGTATTTTGTGTGAGATGGAAAGAGACAAATGATACGTGGGAAAAGGGAGTAAAGAGAGAGGGAAGTTATAGTTATCAAAATTAATGGTATTGAATTTTTGATAGATTTGGTTTTGTAATGAGTTCCATAAAAGTGTGTAATGGGTACCTAAATAGGGGTTCTTTTGAGGACAGTATGGTTTCCTTCTGTAATGTCCCTTTCTCTCCCTCCACCAAAGAGAGAGAAGAAATACGATTTTTATTTTTTGGTAAACTTTTATTTTCAAGCATGAACAGTGTGAATGCATATATAATATGGATGAAGAGATGAGAAGAAGAGGAAGAAGGAGAAGAGAAAAGATCTGATGGGGAGAGGTAAAGGGACTGGAAGAGAGAGAGAGAGAGAAATTTGATAGATTTGGTTTTGTAATGAGTTCCATAAAAGTGTGTAATGGGTACCTAAATAGGGGTTCTTTTGAGGACAGTATGGTTTCCTACTGTACTGTCCCTTAATGGTATTGAATTTTTGATAGATTTGGTTTTGTAATGAGTTCCATAATAGTGTGTAATGGGTACCTAAATAGGGGTTCTTTTGAGGGCAGTATGGTTTCCTACTGTAATGTCCCTTTCTCTCCCTCCTCCTTCTCCAATTCCTCTCTTTCCTTCCGCTTCCCTTTTTAAATCCTTCCTTTTGAGCGAAGCTTACCCACTACACATGCATTTTAAAAATTGTCCCACTTACATCACTTCCTGATGGGATGATCTACATTTTACTGACACATAAATATTTGGACACATCTAAAAGGGAGGGACACAGAATCGTTCATATCTCACAATGATGGAGGATAGAGATTCTGGGAGAATGGGTCAGAGAAAGAAGGTACAGAGGAGGGAAAAGGAGTGGGAAAGAAAGTGAAGGATATCTGGAGAAAGAAGGTAAAGAGGGTGGGAAAGAAAGAAAAGGATAGCTGGATAGATGAGAGAGATTTATCAAGGGAAGGAGAGAAACATAGAGATGTGAAGTGTGGGAAGAGGGAAGGATTTAGAGAATGAGAGAGAGGAGAGAGATGGGGAGCGGATTTAGGAGGGAGTGAAAGAGCTGAGAGATATTTAGAACTGGAGAGGGAAGACATAGCATTTATTTTCCTGCCAATCATTTTTCATGTGCAGACATCTCCCTCTCCCTCCCTTTATTTCTACTTTTCTATCCCTCCCCCTTTATTTCTCCATTTTCTGTTCATCCCTTCCTCATTTTCGGTATATCCCCCCCTCCTGTGCGATGTCAAACTCATCTCTGTGCTCATCGGTTGAAATTCTTCATCTTAAAGTCAATGAAATGGGAAACGGTTGTCATTTTATTGTAGTCACTTTCAATGATTAAACAATAGAAATTGCAGTGAACAATAAACATTCTGTCATTCGATCTTGATGTTCTGTATGCACACACTTACAATGGGTGAAGAATTCTGGAAATTTATTTGGCTTTTGCAGAGTGGGATGCATTCTAACGTCTCAAGTCTTAGAGTATTCTTTTAGAATATGCTTCATTTCAAAGAGTTCCCCTGCTCTCCTCTAACTTACCCACTACATACGAGTAGTCTCCCCGCCGAGGACTTGCAAACTGCAGATTTTTGATTGAAATTTCAATCAAACACTAGGAGTTGGAGCCGCTGATTTCCCAGTGACGAATTTGCAAGGACCTTAGGACGGGATTAGCAATATGGGACCTTTAACTTTAGGACGGGATTTGCATTAAATTTGGACCGGGTTTGCAATTTAGGGGCGAATTTGCATTTTAGGACCTGGAAACTTAAGGACCGGATTGCACTTAAGGACAGGATTCGCAATAAATTAGGACTGGGTTTGCAAAGTTAGAGACGAATTTGCATTTTAGGACCTGGAACTTAGGACAGGATTTGCAATTTAGGACCAGATTTGCAATATTAAGGATCTGATCTTTGGGTACCTGTCATACAAGCAGGCAGCTTGTCGCTAAATGACGGGTGAAACCTCGTCACTAAAAACCTTGCTAACTAAAAATCTTGCAGCTAATACTGCCTCTTCTCAACATCTTTACATTTATCACAAGAGAGCTGAGAGAGAGAAAAATGTCACCTTTGAATGAAATTCATGCTTCAGAGAGTGGGAAATAAAGGAAAAAGATAGAGGGAGAATTTATTCAAGGTTCTTTCACACGAAGCAAATGCCAAGGTTAAATCTTTAACCTTGTTCCTTAACCCTGGCTAGTTTTTCTCCTTCCTTGAGTGGGAAATAAAGGAAAAAGATAGAGGGAGAATTTATTCAAGGTTCTTTCACACGAAGCAAATGCCAAGGTTAAATCTTTAACCTTATTCCTTAACCCTGGCTAGTTTTTCTCCTTCCTTAAAAAAAGTAGATAATTAACCTCTCTTTGAATTAAAAGATGTAAGATAGAAAAAAGTGACCACTCTTAAATTTAATGTCGGTCAACTAAAAATTGGTGAGATATCTTTTAAACTCTTACAAAGTAGGAAAGTGAGCTTGAATGCCTACGTAGATTTGTGCTTTCGATCATTTTAAATTAATTTGTTCCAGGAACTCGGGAGAAGAACATTTCCGTATGAAAGACGCCTGCAAATAAAGAGAACAAATATTGAGCTAAAATTTTTACGTTTAAGTTGAGTTCCTCACCCCTGCCTCTTCTCAACATCTTTACATTTATCACAAGAGAGCTGAGAGAGAGAAAAATGTCACCTTTGAATGAAATTCATGCTTCAGAAATTCCAAATCTATGTAAATAATCTAGGTGGGGTACTAATATTTTCGTTGTACAAATTTTCCAAGGAGGAAATATATTTTGCAAGAGACACTACTTGTAATAATATGTTTAGTTTGTTGCTGTACGTCAGCTTTACCTACGAGGTTTGAGATATCAGAGAGATATGGCAATCTAATGGAGGTGAATATTTTTAGAGCCTATTTTGTCGTTAAACGTTTTATAGTGCTAGAGATAGTGTAGTGTATGTACATGGAAATGAGTAAAGATAACGTATGACTAGAAAGTGTTCTTATTCTAAGTTCTGGGTCGTTTAATGAAATTCCAAATCTATGTAAATAATCTAGGTGGGGTACTAATATTTTCGTTGTACAAATTTTCCAAGGAGGAAATATATTTTGCAAGAGATGTTTAGTTTGTTGCTGTACGTCAGCTTTACCTACGAGGTTTGAGATATCAGAGAGATATGGCAATCTAATGGAGGTGAATATTTTTAGTGCCTATTTTGTCGTTAAACGTTTTATAGTGCTAGAGATAGTATAGTGTATGTACATGGAAATGAGTAAAGATAACGTATGACTAGAAAGTGTTCTTATTCTAAGTTCTGGGTCGTTTAATGAGTAGGTACTTGGTTGTCGTTCTTTAGATCTCGAGAAATCATATGGAATAGATTCTTGAGGATTGTTCTCTCCTTGATCTGGAAGAAATGAT
>NW_007377693.1:0-17137 GCF_000475195.1 Diaphorina citri
TCTCTTCTCTTTTATTTTAACTCCCTGCCTCTCTCTCTCTCTCTCCTCTCTCTCTTTCTCTCTCTCTCTCTCTCTCTCTCACTAGTTTGAGTTTTAATTGTACCAATTTTTACTCCCTGCCTCTCTCTCTCTCTCTCTCTCACTAGTTTGAGTTTTAATTGTACCAAGTTTTCCTATCTTGAGGGCATCAATAGCGTTGATACTATTCAGGTCACTAGTTTGAGTTTTAATTGTACCAAGTTTTCCTATCTTGAGGGCATCAATAGCGTTGATACTATTCTTCATTCACTCATAACGTCTCTCTATTTCAACCTATCTCCTCTCTCTTTCTTTCTCTCTCTCTCTCTCTCTCTCTCTCTCTCTCTTTCAACCTAGGTATCTCCTCTTTCCTTCTTTCTCAATCACCATCGCCCTCTCTTCTCTTTTATTTTTACTCCCTCCCTCTCTCTCTCTCCTCTCTCTTTCTCTCTCTCTCTCTCACACTAGTTTGAGTTTTAATTGTACCAAGTTTTCCTATCTTGAGGGCATCAATAGCGTTGATACTATTCAGGAATTTTCAAATGAAAAAGACCATTCATATGTTTAGACAGGGTGCTACTACTAAATGAACGGAAATAGGCAGAAAAGAACCATCCCAAAATATGTACATTTTGATCGAACCAAAGATTTTTTTATTCCTCGTAAAGGCCCGTTCCCACTTGTCCTTCGAGAAAAAAATCGTGTCGTGTGTAGTGGGAACACTCTCATTTAAATTACATTGCCTACAGGACGTTCGGGGAAAAAATCGCATGAATCTTACGACAACGGGCCGAGCTTTTACTCCCAGCAAGAAGTACTCTGTTCATTAATTTCAGTTAACTACTCTGTCAATGAAACAGATCCTAAAACATGTACAAACTATAAAGTTTGTGAACTCCCTCTTTAATTTCCTTATCAGACTCGTGTGGTCTGTGTCGTAGCATGCCTTATAATAACAGCATAATAAATTATGCTATGTTAACGGCATAATAAATTAATAAATATTATAAATAAAAAAATAAAAAAAATGCCCGTCCCAGAAAGGTTGTGGAGACTCTCCAGCTTCACCGCAATTAATATAATCCACCCTGTATGGTATGAGGTCAATTAATTATGTATAGGGGTATAGCTAATTGCGTATTCAACCTACACTATGGGTTACTTTATGTATCAGGGGTTCGCAAACATTTAGGTAAGTACATAAGTTATGTAGGTACTGACCTGTGGGTTTAAAACTTTTTCCAAATCACATGTTCTGACAGACCCAGGTCTGACAGACGGTTTGAGTGGCCGGGCCGCCATTATCTTTTTTTTTAGGGAACTGTAACTGCTAAAATCTTATTTGATGGAGGGAACTGTAAATGCTAAGGCCTTAGAAAGAATACAGGATAGGAGAAAGCCAGTCGTTCCGAGAACGAACCTTATGCAGGCCACTCACGCTCAGACCGTGGCGTTGGACAGAACTTAGGTCTGTCAGATGGATTGATCTTGAGTGGCCATCACCATTATCTTTCTATTTGGGATAAAGTTCGCCCCGGGCGAGAATCGAACCCGCGTCCTATATAGGCACAGACGCACCACCTCCCAAACTAACTATAGGCTGGTTTTACGGAATTACACGTTTGAGCACCCCCTACGATTTCTCTTTAATGCCGAAAATTATCAACTTGAAAAAGGGTAACTTACCTATTGGACCTTTGCAAATATTTGTGGAATACTTCAGGCTCCTGCTTAAATTTTACCTGAACTTTCCTTCCAAAATAAAAAAAAAAGTTCGCCGTGGTTTCAAAAATTCAAAATGGGCGCTGTGTAGAACTTCTTTCTCCTTCTTACTCCTTCTCACCAATCAGCTAACATGTTTGTTATCATTATCACTTATTGTTAAATTGTTATCATGTGTAGGTACTTCTATTTAACTATGAATATATGTACACATTCAGTTCACAACTATCACATACTATCAGTATCACATACTTGTGGCGCCACCTACGAAGAAGAAGAAGAAGAAGAAGAAGAAGAGGAAAAAAAACCTCATTGTTCAAAAATGATTAAATAAATATTTTAAAATTTGCCTGGACTTTATTTTGTGTTTGCTTAATACATTATTAATAATTAACAATATTAGGTACCTACTACCTACTAACCAGGTGAAAATTAAACATGTAAGTATGTACATAGGTAGGTACATATAATTTGATACTCATAGCAGTCATACCTCATAAGTTACCTACTTTACAGTACCTACAACTTCAGCGGTGTGGTGGTTAGCACGGTGGATTACGGGCCAGAAGATTGTTAGTTCGAGTCCAGTCGTTGTCTACTCTGTATTTTTTAAACCCATTAGTACCTACCTGTATCTACCTATACAGCTACCTGTACCTACCTATACAGCTTTCTATTTTTAAGACACTCAGAAAAGTAGCCAGAACTTGGTGAAATTTTTTTATTTTATGATCTAAAAGTTGCCTACCTACACTGAAGGTCATAAAAAAAAAAAAAAAAAAAAAAAAAAAAAAAAATTATTTTATGATCCAAAAGTTGCCTACACTGAAGGTCATAAAAAAAAAATCATAAAACTTTGTTCCTGAACGATTGTAAATTTGTAGGCCATGTTAAACCGTCACGCCTTGAACAATCAGAGAAAGCTGCACCCTGTGGATTCTCAGACAATGATAATGACAAAGAAGATGCTAAAAAAAAAAAAATTGTACAATCTCTTAAATGAATAATCTACCCGAGATCCTTCCCTATCTCTTTTTTCACTCTTGTTAACCTTATCTCTTAAACGTACCTACATAATTGGTCAATTTGACCAGTGTCTCTTTGAGAATAAGGTTTCAAAGTGATCGTTAGGTGACCTTTCTTCTCTTTAATCTCCTTACTAGTTTGAGTTTTAATTGTACCAATTTTTACTCCCTGCCTCTCTCTCTCTCTCTCTCTCACTAGTGGTTGACTTCCTAATAAGACAGTCAAAAATCACGCTCAACAGGTGTATCGTACGGGTCACACGGAACTGAAAGGGGACACCCTGTCCTGAGGCAAAATCATTACACATAGGCCGTTATTCTTCTGAAATTTTACTCAAATCTTCACGAAGTTGGTCGAAAAAAACGACTTCCGATTCTCTCCCCCCAAAACTGATTAGTGCATTGAAACAAGGAGATCACAGAGGCCCCAACTAAAAAATAAAAAAAAAATCGAAATTTTCACATAGGCCGTTCTTCTTGGGAACGATTCCAGCTAAAAAATAAAAAAAAAAAAACGAAAATTTTCACATAGGCCGTTCTTCTTGGGAACGATTCAATTCATGACTCTCGCTTCGTTTGATTGTGCGCAAGCGTTTCTGCGCATTTTGACGTGAAATCTGACGTCACAACTCTTTAAACTTTTTCATTAGAACGGCAATTAAAAATTGAATTCTCGACCTTTGAAAGTTACTTTTTCGGAGTTTTGACCTCAGATTTGGATTTTTCACAACTTTTTACGTGGGAATCGACCTTTTACTAATAATATTTTCCCAATTGCAACTCCTCCATTCCTCTTTCTCTCCCCCCTTCTTCCCTCATTCCCTTTTACCTTCCTATTCTTCTACTCCCTTTCTTCTCTCCCTCTCCTTCTCCTCTCCCTCCCCTCCAGGGCAATAAATTTTCAATTCTTAGTGAATCGAATACACGAAGCAGAATAATACAGAGCGAGCATAATACGTTTCGGTGCCCCCTGGAGCCCTTTCGGTCCGACATTGACAGCAAAATCCGAAATCCTAATGCTAAAAGAAAAGAAAAGAAGACGATGAGTGTTTTACGCCTGTTTTTATTTCGTAGCAATGAAACAACCGCCACTTTAGACTTATGTGATCTCTGTCGCAGCAAGTCCATCCCGTAGTATGCCTCTCATCAGATGGGCGAGAAGAGACACAATACTTCCCATTGAGGACATTGAGGTGCTGGGTCAACACGAGAAAACCAGAAAGTACACCAAAGAAAGAAAACCAATTATTTCAACGGGAAACACATATTTGCAATCGAAAAAAAAGAGTGCAAATTTTTGTCGATGGTGGGATTTGAACCTGCGTGGCAAGCAAGCGCGTTACCACTGGACCAACTGATAGCCCAGATGAGTTTTGCTTTTGCAACATGTGTCTGTATAACATGTTGTGTTTGTGTAACATATGAATACTAGTCCCGTTCACATGGAAAGGGCAGTAGAGAACGAAACATTTGTATCAAAATTTATGTATGACTGTTTTGTTACAATATTGTTCCCGGTGATACTCTCCTCAGCTATAACACGATTTCCCTTCTCTAATTTTTTATTTATAATTTGGTTAAATCACCCATCCAAAAATTAATAGTAGAACCTGTGTTTGGGCTAGTATGACAATACACATCACATCTCAAATTATTTGTGGTAAAGCAAAGCTTTTTCACAACTTTTGTGGATATCACAACATTACTAAGTGCCTCCTTTGCAATCAATTCCCATAATTCGCTAGTCTTTTTACACTGGTAATGTCGCCACTGGTCGCTACTCGAATCAAGTTGCTACTCAATTGTCCTCACGAGGCTGAGTGCACCCTGAACTCCAAGCACAAAGCTGAAAAAACCTCGGCCCCGCCGGGAATCGAACCCGGGCCTCCTGCGTGCAAGCCTAGTGTGATAAAGATAAAGAAGAAATACGATTAGAATAGAATCAGATCTAGTTCCAATCCAACATTTCCTCTCAATCAAATAATCCATGGGTTCGAGCCCGGCCACTGGTCGAAAACTTCACAGAGTCTCCACTGGTGTTGATCGCACAATATGAGATGTCCTGAAGGAATACAAATTCAGGGATTACCCAATAAAATAAATACCCACTTGACCGCAGAGGATATGACAGTACATTTATGTAGGTTTATAGATAAGGAAAGATAGAAAGGTTAAAGATAACGAAGGAATACATTTAGAATAGAATCAGATCAAGTTCCAATCCAACATTTCCTCTCAATCAAATAATCCACGGGTTCGAGATCCACCACTGGTCGAAACTTCACAGAGTCTCCACTGGTTGAAACTTCACAGAGTCTCCACTGGTCGAAAACTTCACAGAGTCTCCACTGGTGTTGATCGCACAATATGAGATGTCCTGAAGGAATACAAATTCAGGGATTACCCTGGACAGAATGGGGGAAGAGGAGGAATAAAAGGAAGAAGAAGAAAAGGACGGGGAGTGAAAGAAGAAGAGGAAAAAAAAGAGGATAATATAGGAGAGGGGGTGAGAAAGAAGAGTAGAATGAATAAGTAGTAGAAGAGAATCAAAGGGGAGGACGAAGAAGGGGGAGATAAGGAAGAGGAGGGAGAAAAGGAAGAAGGAAGGAGGGGAGAAGAAAAGAGGATAAATGGAGGAGGAGAAGGAGGAATAGGTGGGAGAAGAGGAACAAGAGGAGGGAAAGAGAGTAAAGTGGGTGCGATAGGAGAAAACATAAATAGTGATGATGAAAGGGAGGGAAGGAAGAAAAATGGGGAAGGAGAAGAAAGGGGGAAATGAGAATAGGGAAAGCGAAGGAGGAGAAGGAGATAGGAAGGACAGAGGAAGGTAAGGGGAAGCTGGATTGGGGGGAGGAAGAGGAGGAGAGGGAAATTTAAGGGAAGCGAAAGACAGGATTTTGAGGATTTTTGGTGACAGCACACATACATATCTACAAGGCTTAGAGCTTTCAATAAATCCTAAACAAAATGGAAGAGAGAGAGAGAGAAACAAAGGAGAGATAAATAGATTGAAGAAAAGCGAGGGAGGAAGAGAGAGAGAGAGAGAAACAGAGAAGTAGGGAGAGAGAGAGAGAGAGAGGGAGATAGAGAGAGAGGAGAGACGTAATTTCATTTTGTGAGAGAGAGAGAAACAGAGAAGTAGGGAGAGAGAGAGAGAGAGAGGGAGATAGAGAGAGAGGAGAGACGTAATTTCATTTTGTTTTTGAATTGTGAAACTTCTGTGGTGGACATAAGCATAGAATATAATATGGGAGAGAGACAGAGATATGCCTAGAGGGAAAGATAGAGAGAGATAAAAATAGAGACATAGAGAGAGAGAGAGAGATAGCGTAGACTTTCTTGAAGATGAAATCAACCATTCAAATCTTGTGGTAAATCGAACAAAATACCCCCCTCAACGACTTCTAGATACCGAAATAAATCGATTTCAAAAATACCGGTAAATCGTGAAGTTTAACGTCACGCCATACGTTCCCGTGGGCGATGACGTTATAATTGAATCGTTCCCAAGAAGAACGGCCTATGTGATTTTTGCTACTTTTCAGGAGAGACATTTTAATACAGTGAGTGGTGGACATAAGCATAGAATATAATATGGGAGAGAGACAGAGATATGCCTAGAGGGAAAGATAGAGAGAGATAAAAATAGAGACATAGAGAGAGAGAGAGAGATAGCGTAGACTTTCTTGAAGATGAAATCAACCATTCAAATCTTGTGGTAAATCGAACAAAATACCCCCCTCTCCCTCTCTATCTCTCTCTCTCTCTCCCTCTCTCTCTCTCTCCTTAAATCCAGATAAATCTGGAAAATACTTTCCACAAATCGTTCAATCTGTAGAGAGAGAGAGAGAGAGAAGAAGCAGGAGACACAGACCGAAAAGAAAGTAAAGAGAAGAAGGGAGTAGAAAATTAAAAGAGAGAAATTGGGAGAAGCAGAAAGAAATTTAAAGAAGGAGTGAAATAAATAAATAAGAGAGAGAGAGAGAGAGAGAGAGAGAGAGAGAGAGAGAGATTATAAATTGTTAAGAGAGAAAGAAAAAGGAGAGGAGAGAGATAACTTAAGAGGTAGAGAATATGGAGGGAGGAAGAGAGTATAGAAGGGAAATGAGAATGAAGAAAGAGAAGAAGGAAGAAAGAGAGAAACCGAGAGAGAAAAAAATGGACGTAAAGAAAGAACAAACGAGAAACGTGCCTAAAAGAGGGAAGGAGACAGAGAATGGAAGAGGGAGAAAGAACATGGTAGTAGAAAGGATTTGACAGGTCCTAAGATTATGTTGGGACAAAGCTCAGTGGAGCTGAAACAATAGAATTTTGTGTTTTATTATGTTTAGGTACCTACTTGTCCAATTGTCCACTATTCCACTAATATTGTGTCCACTGATGGGGAAACAAATTCAAGACAGGCACCAAATCACTTCGAGAAGGAGAAAAAGAATGAAAAAGAAGAAGCAGAAAGAAAAATGCAAGAAGAAAAATAGAAAGAGCAAGACGAAGAAGAAGAAGAGGAATAAGAAGAAGAAGAAGAAGAAGAAGAAGAAGAAGAAGAAGAAGAAGAAGAAGAAGAAGAAAGAAAAAGCTGAAGAAGAATACAAAAAGAAAGAGAACTCGTATGCTGATGATGTACTAGTACATAAAAGTCACAAGTGAGAAAGAAAAAGAAAGAAGGGGGAGAGAAAGAGAAAAGAAAAGACAGAGAAGAAGGAAACAGAGGGAAGTGAGAAGGAGGGAAAAGGGAGGAGATATTAAAAATGCATTAACTTGCAGTAAAATCAATGCACCCCATAAACTATAATAGAGAAAGAGAAGAAAATATAGAGAGAAAAGAAGGGGAGGAGGAGAAAGAAGAGAAGTGGGAGGAGGAGAAGGAGAAGAAGGAGGAGGAGAAGGAGAAGCAGGAGGAGAAAGAAAAAACACTGCAACAGAAAACACTCCAGTGTTGTTGATTCATAAAATAGTAACTTCTCTTGAGAGAGAAAAAAAATGTTCAGGGTGGTTTAGAAAAATGAAAAATATACAGGGTGATTGTGGTTCAGTTTTATTTGGACATAGGTACACGGACAAGTAGGAGGAGGAGGAAATCAGTTCAAGAAATAAGGAATTTAATTGTGTCAAAAATTAATGCTTTACTCACGAAAGTCGTTTTCTGATTAACTTATAATTATAATTTATAACCTAAACTTACTATGTACCCCACACCTGGTCACTAACTGCATGATGTCATCGTTTGTTGGGTTCGAACCACCAAACTCCAGATTAAAAGTCCACAGCACTAACTAACCCTTCTGCATTTACCACTACATTACTGACTGAGCTAAATCCAAAACTATCTAAATACGTACCTACCTACAACAAAATAGTTTAAATAAAATTTAGTGTTGATCCCAAAAAAAAAAAAAAAAAAAAAAAGGTCTTTACCAAGGATGTGGGTAACAGACTAGACTTGCACACCGGAGGTTCCAGTTCGATTACCGGTAGACGAAGACGAAGAAATACCTATCCGCCTAATCACCATGGAATGGAATGTTTTCGACCCAATACCTGTCTTTCTTACAGGTCAGTACTTTCAGTCCCATCCCAGCAGGATAAACAAGGTATAATCTATTCTAAAATAGGTACCATTTGAAGGTACCTATTTTAGGTACCAAAATAGGTACCAAAAATAGGTACCTGAAGAAGCAGGAGAAAGAAGGAAAAGGAAGAGGAGGAGCAGATAAAGAAAAAGAACAAAGTAAATAAGTAAATCAGAGTCACAAAAGAAGAAGAAAGTAATAAAGTACGAGTATGAGCTTGAAATGACTAGGCCCAGCCCAGGTATGTTTCTGAAAGGAGGTAGAGGAGAAGAACTGAACTGAACTGAACTGAACTGAACAAGGTTATTATATTTTCTCTCTCTCTCTCTCTCTCTCTCTCGCTCTCTCTCTCTCTTTCTTTCTCTCTCCCTCGCTCTAATGAGAAATGACAAAAAAACAAATATAGGTACATACCTACAAAATCTACATTTTATTGTTCTGATCTTGATTTTTGTGTAAAACAGTTAAATGCATGAACAAAGAAAGCAAAAAGAAGAAGAAAAAGAAAAAAAAAGACACAAGTATATGAACCTAGTATGTACCTACCTAGATGTAGGTATAGGTATATAACGGAGGTATTTTAGGTAAAGGAAAAAGTAGATAAATAACATGAAAGAAAGAAAAAAAAAAAAATACAGAAAGAAAGAAAACTGAAAATTCTTTCTTTCCATAGCCATTGATTTCATCTCACAGTTTTTGTAAACCTGTCACCCAGACAACACCAGTAAACTCATTGATTTTAAATGATTCGCCAACATCTCCCGTACACTAGGGTGCAAAAATATCGGGATTTTTTTTTTTTTTTTTTTTTTTCAAAAAAGTTGGGTAGGAGGGCTACTTATTTATCCCTCTAACTACACCATTCCCGCTCCATCTTCACACTCAATCACTCTCATCTTCTCTCTTGAACCTCTCACACTCATAATTCGAGAAGGAAGACAGGATAGGAAAAAGCCTGCCTTTCCGAGAATGAATCTTATCTGTTCAGTTCCGGATAATGTTCGCCCCGGACGGGGATCGAACCCGTGACCTGGCGCTTTTTCTGACTGGTTCAAAAATATTTCTGAACTTTTTTGTGCCAGTTAAGCTCAAGTTTTCTTCAAGATATGGTGTTTGGTTTTCGGGTTAGCTTTAATATTTTCAACTGAAAACCTTCCGAAGTCGATTTTGGCCGATATTTTTGCCCGCGAGTGTAGACACAGTTCATTGCTGAATGCTGATATATTTATGCTCGGTGAATTGTTCCACATAGCAACAACAAGAGTGAGAGAGCGGGAGAGAGAGAGGGAGGGAGAAAGAGAGATGGAGAGAGAGGGAGAGAGAGAGAGAGAGGAACGCAAGAAAATGTTTAATTAAGTGAAATAACTGTTGAACTAAATAAATAGTCGTCCCAATACAGGGCTGGCAACACTGTAAAAAATGGGCAGTCCAGCCCGGCTTCGATACTCAATAGCCCATCATCTTTGAAAACTGTCACTGGTCTTTCGATTGCAAAGAGTACCATTATACGGGGTACCTACTCTCTGTTCTCATTGGTATTCAGAACCTGTTTTTCGCAATACTTCAAGGCACATTTTTAGCCCGAAGTAATAATAAAGGAAATTGCCCATCATCTTTGAAAACTGTCACTGGTCTTTCGATTGCAAAGAGTACCATTATACGGGGTAGGTACCTACTCTCTGTTCTCATTGGTATTCAGAACCTGTTTTTCGCAATACTTCAAGGCACATTTTTAGCCCGAAGTAATAATAAAGGAACCGAGTTTAACCGAGAGTACTGCGCATGCGCTCCGGGGACTGAGTTTCAGGCCTTGAGCCGGCCACTCACTATCAAGTAGACCTGACAGGTACGGTTGAAAAGGTCTGTCTCTCAGGTCTACCTGATAGTGAGTGTGTGCTCATCAGACATCAGGTAGACCTCAAGACATCAAGTAGACCTCAAGTTAGTGTTCAAGCTTACCTGTCCGGTCTCCCATGATAGTGAGTGGTCGGCCAGGACTGTTCTGGCCGGCCGGACATATGTTTAAACTATACACCTATGAAATATATAAGACCTTGTTTAGACTGCGGGATAAGACTGCGGGATAAGACCTTGTTTAGACTGCGGGATAAGACCTTGTTTAGACTGCGGGAAATATATAAGACCTTGTTTAGACTGCGGGAGTAAAGGGACTTTTCAGTCTCATTCTGGCAGGATAAACAGGGTAGGTATATTCTATTCTATTCTTTTCTATTCTGTGACCTCTATGATTATTAGCCCATGCCTGTTCGTGTTATAGCTGAGGAGAGTATCACCGGGAACAATATTGTAACAAAACAGTCATACATAAATTTTGATACAAATGTTTCGTTCTCTACTGCCCTTTCCATGTGAACGGGACTAGTATTCATATGTTACACAAACACAACATGTTATACAGACACATGTTGCAAAAGCAAAACTCATCTGGGCTATCAGTTGGTCCAGTGGTAACGCGCTTGCTTGCCACGCAGGTTCAAATCCCACCATCGACAAAAATTTGCACTCTTTTTTTTCGATTGCAAATATGTGTTTCCCGTTGAAATAATTGGTTTTCTTTCTTTGGTGTACTTTCTGGTTTTCTCGTGTTGACCCAGCACCTCAATCGAATCGTAAAGGCGAAATCACAGAGAGAGACCAACAATCCTTTCTATAAAAAGCCCCTCTTTTGACAAACCCTTTCTGCATACTTTTATCACACCCTTTGTCACACAAGTAACATACAAAATATACGTACTTACCTAGGTAAAAGTGAAAGGCTACCTATCTGAAATGTTAGAACCTTCAGTATGAAGAATAAATTGGAGACTAGAGATAATGTAATAGAGGTAGGTAGGTAGGTAGGTACTCTGAGAAAAAGAAGAAGGAAGAGGAAGAAGAAGAAGAAGGAGAAGGAGGAAGAAGGAGGAGGAGGAGGAAGAAGGAGAAGAAGAAGGAGGAGGAAGAAGGAGAAGAAGAAGGAGGAGGAAGAAGGAGAAGAAGAAGGAGGGGGAAGAAGGAGAAGGAGAAGGAAGAAAAGAAAGAGGAGGAGGAAGAAGGAGAAGAAGAAGGAAGAAGGAGGAGGAAGAAGGAGAAAAAGAAGGAAGAAGAAGAAGGAGGAGAAAGAAGGAGAAGAAGGAAGAAGAAGAAGGAGGAAGAAGAAGGAGGAGGAGGAAGAAGGAGAAGAAGAAGGAGGAGGAGGAGAAAGAAGGAGAAGAAGAAGGAACAAGAAGAAGGAGGAAGAAGGAGAAGAAGAAAGTCGAAAAGTCAAGCAAGGAGATTAAAGAGAAGAAAGGTCACCTAACGATCACTTTGAAACCTTATTCTCAAAGAGACACTGGTCAAATTGACCAATTATGTATGTGTACGTTTAAGAGATAAGGTTAACAAGACTGAAAAAAGAGATAGGGAAGGATCTCGGGCAGATTATTCATTTAAGAGATTGTACCTACAATTTTTTTAGCATCTTCTTTGTCATCATTATTTTCTAAGATTTCACAGGGTGCAGCTTTCTCTGATTGTTCAAGGCGTGACGGTTTAACATGGCCTACAAATTTACAATCGTTGCGAACCAGTGCTATTCAAAAATTGTAGTCATAAAAACAAAAATTAGAAAAATAAATGTGGGCAGGTGGGCCAATAAATGGTACATTTTTTAGATGGGCGAATAAATGGTACACTTACCCTACGTACTTACCTAAGTAAAAGTGAAAGGCTATCTGAAATGTTAGAACCTTCAGTATGAAGAATAAATTGGAGACTAGAGATAATGTAATAGAGGTACTCTGAGAAAAAGAAGAAGGAGGAGGAAGAAGAAGGAGGAGGAGGAGGAAGAAGGAGAAGAAGAAGGAGGAGGAAGAAGGAGAAGAAGAAGGAGGAGGAAGAAGGAGAAGAAGAAGGAGGGGGAAGAAGGAGAAGAAGAAGGAAGAAGAAGAAGGAGAAGGAGGAGGAGGAGGAAGAAGGAGGAGGAGAAGAAGAAGGAAGAAGAAGAAGGAGGAGGAGGAAGAAGAAGAAGAAGAAAGTCGAAAAATCAAGCAAGGAGATTAAAGAGGAGAAAGGTCACCTAACGATCACTTTGAAACCTTATTCTCAAAGAGACACTGGTCAAATTGACCAATTATGTATGTACGTTTAAGAGATAAGGTTAACAAGAGTGAAAAAAGAGATATAGGGAAAGATCTCGGGTAGATTATTCATTTAAGAGATTGTACAATTTTTTTTAGCATCTTCTTTGTCATTATCATTGTCTGAGAATCCACAGGGTGTAGCTTTCTCTGATTGTTCAAGGCGTGACGGTTTAACATGGCCTACAAATTTACAATCGTTCAGGAACGAAGTTTTATGATTTTTTTTTTTTTTGTGTGACGGTTTAACATGGCCTACAAATTTACAATCGTTCAGGAACAAAGTTTTATGATTTTTTTTTTATGACCTTCAGTGTAGGCAACTTTTGGATCATAAAATAATAAAATTTCGCCAAGTTCTGGCTACTTTTCTGAGTGTCTTAAAAATAGAAAGCTGTATAGTGTGTATAGGTACAGGTAGCTGCATAGGTTCCGGCTGTATAGGTACTAATGGGTTTAAAAAATATAGAGTAGACAACGACTGGACTCGAACTAACAATCTTCTGGCCCGCAATCCACCGTGCTAACCACCACACCGCTGAAGTTGTAGGTACTGTAAAGTAGGTAACTTATGAGGTACGACTGCTATGAGTATCAAATTATGTACCTATGTACATACCTACATGTTTAATTTTCACCTAGTTAGTAGGTAATAATCTTTATAAATAAAATTAGAGAACCTTTGTAATAAATTTTCAATAGGAACGTAGAAAAAGATATAACATTTTTTTGAAAATAAGAAACAGCGAGAAGTTCTACTATGAAAATAACGCGAAATTCGACTAAATTGTTGCATATTGCATACACAGAAACATGTACATGTAGGTATGTCTGTCTGTTACGGCGCTGTTACGCTGATGGACCTTTTGTTGTCCTCTTTTCACGAAAAAACGGCTTGACCGATTTTGATGAATTTTTTGGGGTTGTTGAGAAGAGTACTGAGGGTGACATAGGCTATTTAAATTTGTCATAGTCCATCCCGATTCAAAATGGCAGCACCTCAAAGTTATGACTCTTATGCCACGCTGATCCCGTACAAAGGACGGGTCAACACTAGTGTTAATTAATAATGTACCTACCTATTAAGCAAACACAAAATAAAGTCCAGGCAAAATTTAAAATATTTATTTAATTATCAGAGAGGGTGCATTTTTAAACAATGAGGTTTTTTTTCCTCTTCTTCTTCTTCTCCTTCTTCTTCTTCTTCTTCTTCTTCTTCTCCTTCTTCTTCTTGTTCTTGTTCTTCTTCTTCTTCTTCTTCTTCTTCATCTCCTTCTTCTTCTTGTTATTCTTCTTCTTCTTCTTCTTCTTCTTCTATGTTTGAAGTTCTACACAGCGCCCATTTTGAATTTTTGAAACCACGGCGAACTTTTTTTTTTATTTTGGAAGGAAAGTTCAGGTAAAATTTAAGTGGGCGCCTGAAGTATTCCACAAATATTTGCAAAGGTCCAATAGGTAAGTTACCCTTTTTCGAGTTGATAATTTTCGGCATTAAAGAGAAATCGTAGGGGGTGCTCAAACGTGTAATTCCGTAAAACCAGCCTATAGTTAGTTTGGGAGGTGGTGCGTCTGTGCCTATATAGGACGCGGGTTCGCTTCCCGCCTGGGGCGAACTTTATCCCAAACAGAAAGATAATGGTGATGGCCACTCAAGATCAATCCATCTGACAGACCTAAGTTCTGTCCAACGCCACGGTCTGAGCGTGAGTGGCCTCGGTGAAAGAGGGAGGAAAAAAGAGAGGAGAAGGAGAAAAATTGGAAGGGGGAGGAGAAAAAGTAGGGAGAAAGGGAGGGAGAGGGGGAAGAGAATGAGGGAAGAAGGGGAGAGAGGAAGAGGAACTGACGATGAAATAAAAATAATTACGAAAATATTAATTATTTATTTAATCAAAATACATAATTATTATACATTTTTGTAACAAAAAAGTAAAAAGTTGAGTTTTTACTTTCTATTACTACAGTATAGCGGAGCTATACTAGTAATGAAAGTATTGTTTTTCTAGGTATTATTATTCTAATATCCAGTACTGATAACAGCAACATCGTGCAAATGATTGATTCCGTGACTGGATGTCCGCGGGGCCCACTCAGCCTCGTGAGGAAAATGAGTAGCTATGACACGTTAGTATATTTTTGCCTATGACTCAAGTGATTAGGCTTGTTTTATCGCCATTTAGGTAGGTGCTTCCTACTGCCTCTACCTATCTAAAGTAAACCTTGTTTATTTTGATAGATAATTATGATGATGAGAAAAATATTGATATCGTTTATTTTTTATACAATAAACATTACTGCCAGACTATAGTTAGCTTGAAAGGTGACGCTCCTGCTTTGTAATCACTAGGTCACGGGTTCGATTTCCACCCGGGCAGAACTTTAACCAACACAGATAAGGTTCGTTCTCAGAACGGCTGACTTTCTCCTATCCCGTCCTCGTTCTCTCTTCGTTTTCGGGACGAGAAGACCTTATCAGTTGCAGTTCAATCTATCAAGACCTTGTGACCTTGTAATCTTATTCTTGTAAGACCTTATAACAGTTAGTGCCACAGTTCAATGTGCGCCTTCGTTTACAGTTCAATCTATCAAACCTCTATGTTAGTATTTTTGCCTATGACTCAAGTGATTAGGCTTGTGTTTATCGCCATTTAGGTAGGTGCTTTCTACTGCCTCTACCTATCTAAAGTAAACCTTGTTTATTTTGATAGATATGATGATGAGAAAAATATTGATATCGTTTATCTTTTATACAATAAACATTACTGCCAGACTAGTTAGCTTGAAAGGTGACGCTCCTGCTTTGTAATCACTAGGTCACGGGTTCCATTCCCGCCCGGGCAGAACTCTAACCAACACAGATAAGGTTCGTTCTCAGAACGGCTGACTTTCTCCTATCCCGTCCTCGTTCTTTCTTCGTTTTCGGGACGAGAAGACCTTATCAGTTGCAGTTCAATCTATCAAGACCTTGTGACCTTGTAATCTTATTCTTGTAAGACCTTATAACAGTTAGTGCCACAGTTCAATGTGCGCCTTCGTTTACAGTTCAATCTATCAAACCTCTAGCTCTAAATACAAAAGTAGAAAGAAAGAAATCATTTCCCTTTGTGGTCAAAAAGAGGTCCCCGCGACTTTTTCGGGCCACCCTGTATGTACCGCGTTATCTTTACCAATGTGTGAACAAACGGTCTTATCATATTTACACGTTTTTATAATAATAATGCTGATAGTAGTCTACGTTTTACACCTTTAGAAATTAGGGTCTGCCATAAAAGCCATAAATGTGATAAATAGTTGTTCGCAAAGGAAAAAAAAGCCAGCGAAGGCGATTGGACGTTGAATGTACCAAATGGAACTTTGAAGCAACGTTGCGTGTGGTTATTATAAGGATGGGTGACCATCTGGACGATCCGTGTGCTGCTGGCTTTTCCCGGCCTCAGCTTTTTGCCAAATGGAGGGTTGAACCTCCGTTATTAAAGACCTTAAAAGTTACCTATACGTTCTAAAGGTCCAAAGGCTTTCCAAGGACTTTTTGGGTTTTGTAGGCTAATAGGCCCAGTGTCCGAAATATTGAACAATTTAAGTTATTAATTGTAGGCCTAGAAGCCTAGATCTTCTGAGCGGTTTTTGAAAGCTTACCTAATTGCCCGCGTCCAAAATTTTGGACATTTTTAGTAATTCCAATACGTACGTAGGGCTTTTAGACCTACAAAAAATGTCCAAAATTTTGGACACCGGGCATTTAAAGGATACTTTAATCAAACAAATATTGAACGGTACGTAGGGCTTTTAGACCTACAAAAAATGTCCAAAATTTTGGACACCGGGCATTTAAAGGATACTTTAATCAAACAAATATTGAACATTATAAACACCCTGTATGTTTTACAACAGGTGTGAGACTATTAGTGTCTGTGATACTACTGCAGTTCTGATTAGAGCACTTAGCACCCATCAGCTGATTTGATTCAACTCTAATCTAATCTTTAAAAGCTGCGTCCACACTTCAATCGGCCAAAGCGTCTGTTCCAGGGCTGGTCATAACGTGGCTCGCGAGACAATCTTGTGCGGCTCTCTCTCTCTCTCTCTCTCTTTAGGCTTTAATGGCAGGATTCTCACACTGTGAGCTCTTTCACCCAACCAAATAGGTATAGCTACTTCTAATCATGGCTCATACTAGTTGAAAAATTTCTCTAAAGATCAGAATTTCCATGAGACTGAATTCTGATGATTGTAGACCAAAATTTTGTAAAATTTCGCCTGCGGCGTGGCTCGCCTCGAATTGGCTTTATGGGATTGCATCTCTCAAAGGTATGGTTATAGTGGCCACCCCTGGTCTGTACCATACTAGGTACAGAGTACCCGGTACAGACTGTACAGTCGACCGAAGTCGAATTTGACGCAGGCTTACGTCCTCACATGTTAAACTCCAAATCGTTTTCCACAGTTGCTGATATCGCTCGTGTACTCGTATGTAAAATACACGATCTATTTGTTCTTACGATCAGATCTAATTATTGTACCTACCTACATAATTATTTTGTAATAATATAACAAAATAATTATGTAGGTTCAGTACTGATTTTTTTTTTTAGCAAGTATGTAGGTACATATTATGTACCTACATACTTGCTAAAAAAAAAAAAAAAAAAAAAAAAAAAAATTCACCTCAAAACCCCCAAAACCC
>NW_007377693.1:17813-54933 GCF_000475195.1 Diaphorina citri
TTGGTACAATTAAAACTCAAACTAGTGAGAGAGAGAGAGAGAGAGAGAAAGAGAGAGAGGAGAGAGAGAGAGAGAGGCAGGGAGTTAAAATAAAAGAGAAGAGAGGGCGATGGCGATTGAGAAAGAAGGAAAGAGAGAAAGAGGAGATAGGTTGAAAGAGAGAGACGTTATGAGTGAATGAAAAACATTTTAGAATACATATAATAAAAAAAATAATAAACCCCAGAAGCTAGATTTAATACAAATATTTTATTTTTTCACTATTATTAGGTAAAACTTTTATAGGTCCATACATACTCGTGATTTTCATTAGGTATTTCATACCTACTTGTGCAATGAGGCCCTGCTGGAGCAAAGTACGAGTATTCTTTAGTAAATTCGTTCCGTTTATCTTTTGTGTCTTGCACATTGCATACACACTTAGTTTTCAGGCGTTCATACAAATGGGTTGAATTACCATAACATCAAAAACTATCTTGTACCAAAAGTAATGAATGTGTAGGTAAGTAGGTAGGTAATAATTATTTGTACCTACTTACTAAGTATTACACGTACTAACTACCTACCACCCTTGAGAAGGGGGGGGGGGGAGAGAACAGTACATAATTACTTGGCATCATAATCAACAAATTTCTCGAGAAGGCCGCATCTCGCAAGATATCGATATGGCTGTATTATTATTATTATCAATAGGTCATTACTATGAAGAATAGGAGAAGATCAATCTGTTTGAAACGGATCGTGGATGCTTAAATTATTTTTATGTCACTGCTGGGGATTCGAACCGAAGTTTCCTTGCTTGTGAATCCAATATCGTAACAACTGTACCACTGATAAGTAAAAGAGTGAAGCCAAAACCGAGAGATGATGTTCCAGATGTAGAATTGGCATATAAGGTAAGAAATCTCACCTATGTACATTAAATTTATTGATATGTAGTAATAAAACAATTACTTCCTCCATATAACTTTAAAAGGCTTATACCTACATATGGGAAAATCACCGAATGGTGCCGCCATTCAAGAAACAGGAGACCAAAATCTAGGTTCTAGACAAATTACAACGCAATAATTAGATAATATTGAGGTAAAACAAAAATGTACCTAATGAAGTAGGTATACTAAGTTTTTAGTATATCAATGATCAAACTTTGAATCATTGCCTCGAGATCATGAGCTTTGGCTCAGCCGTGTTCTACTACGAATTACCTATAGTTGTATCACCTAATGAAATCTAATCTGACTACTACTACTATACAATAACAAATGTAGCTATAATAACTACCTAATAAAATAACTATTACTATATTAACTAGAGGTGATAAGTTGATAACAGAGTGTGATGTTTAACACGTTAACAGTGAATCATTATCACTGACCATTAGACTTTGCAAAGCTCCCATGGCGTAGTGGTCACTGCGCTCGCCTTGCACGCGGGAGACCCGGGTTCGATTCCCGGCGGGTCAAGAAATTTGCATCGTGATGGATTATAGGGAGCCTCGAAAAGATTGCTAGGGTATGCTTAGAAGAAATCCATAGCCATTAGCCAGCCTACTATTGTTAGCTTGAAGGGTAGTGCGTCTACCTTGTAAGCGCTAAGCCGCGGGTTCGATTCCCACCCAGGGAGGTATTTTATCCTATGCAGATAAAACTACCCACCTGCTCACCTTAACCTTTCTGAACAGGCAGCAGCAGCACGTAATTGACCAAATTGTCAGCACGTAATTGACCAAATTGTCAGCACGTAATTGACCAAATTGTCACCCATCCGCATACTAACCGAGCGCAATGTTGCTTCAATGATCCCTGGACAACTGGAGTGCATTTAACGTGCTTTCCAACCATCTCAAAGTGTCAAAACTCTGCCCACGCCCTGTGTCAAAAAATAAAGTTAGGTATCTTGATTTAAAAAAAAAAAAATGGGTACCTAGGTATATATTTTTATTAAAAACAACTTTTTGCTTGTGGGAAAAAAATAGCAGAAAGCTCAAACCAACAACAACTATTATAGTACTCTCTCTCTCTCTCTCTCTCTTTTTCTCTCTCTCTCTCTCTCTCTGTATTTTCCCCTCTCTATATACACCAATTCCTCTCTCCCTCTCTTTCTCCATGCCACTTTCGTTCTCCTTCTCATTCTCTTTTCCCTTCCCTATCTCATTTTATCCATCTCTCTCTTTTTTCCCCTCCCTCTATTTCTCTCTATCTTTCTACCCGCTTTATTTGTGCAATGATAAAGTACACAGTGCATAGAGGAGGGAGGGGGAGAGAGGGGAGGGGAAACCTTTCCCCCCCCTCCTCTCTGAACTTTACCTCCTCCCCCTCTCTATATCCACCAATGCCTCTCTCCCTCTCTTTCTCCATGCCACTTTCGTTCTCCTTCTCATTCTCTTTTCCCTTCCCTATCTCTCTCTTTTTTCCCCTCCCTCTATTTCTCTCTATCTTACTACCCGCTTTATTTGTGCAATGATAAAGTACACAATGCATAGAGGAGGGAGGGGGAGAGAGATGAGGGGAAACCTTCTCCCCCCTCCTCTCTGAACTTTACCTCCTCCCTCTCTCTCCTCCTCCTAACCCCTATGCATCGGGATAAAGTGCATTTCAAAAGACTTGCTATGGAAAAAGGATTTAAATTGTTTGAACTTAGGTTCCTAATAGATACCTAGGTAGGTATTGCAAAAAATGGGTTTTCCTCTGATTCAATAATTTTATGTTGTTCCTGCTGCTGTAAATTGAACCGTAGCTCTCTCGATCATGAAATCATGATCCAATGTCTTAAGAAAAAAGCAGAAATGGGTCGGTCAAAAAACATTTTTTTTTTTTTTTTTTTTTTTTTTTGTCTTTTATTATATTTTTTTTACTTTTTTTGGGTTTACTTTTTTTTCGAAACCAAAAATAGGGAAGTAACAAAGAAAGGGAAAAATTGCACACAAAAAATGGGAGAGAGAGAGAGAGAGAGATAGAGAGCAGAAGAAAATTTGTAAAACAATTTTTAACTTGTCAGAAGCATACATTCTATGAGCAAAAGATAAATACCTCCATCTCTCTCTCTTTTTTCCTATCTTTCTCTTCTATTTCTCTCTCTCTCTCTCTCTCTCTTTCATTCCCTATCTCTATCTCTCTGCTACCACCAAATGGTTCTTTTATCTTATTATTATCTCTCTCTCCCTCTCTGCTAAAATGGTTCTTTTATCCTATTTCCATCTTTCTCTCTCTCTCTCTCTCTCTCTCTCTCTCTCTCTCTCTGCAACATTAAATTCTGTTATCCTCCAATCTCGATGTTCTCTTCAGAGAGAGAGAGAGAGAGAGAGAGAGAGAGAGAGAGAGAGAGATCTAGAGAAAGCACTCAAGTTATCTCACTCTCTCTCTCCTCCAGTAATTAAATTTTAAGCACCCACAATGTACAGAAAAAAAAAAGATTGCTTGGTTAAGAAAAAAAAAAAAAAAAAAAAAATTTAGATAGAAGTACACATGATAACAATTTACCAAAAAGTGATAATGATAACAAACATGTTAGCTGATTAGTAAGAAGGAGTAAAATGAGAAGGAAAAGGAGGAGAAAGAGAGATGAAGAGTGAGAAAAGAGAGACATTTTCAATGTCAATTCCGGGTAGGTATATCTCTTCTGTCTGTTTGTTCGTTGGTTTGTCTGTCTGTTTATTTTTAAAATATTTGTTGTTTGTTTGTTTCACCTCGAACGGTTTGTTCAATTTTGATGAAATGGGACAATAATATTCAACGCACAAAAGAAATTTTCTCCTTAGATCCGGAGCCCAAGTGGGTTTTCAGGGGGCCCCTCAAGGAGCCCTTTTAAAGGCATTTCATCTACAACCACTTGTTTATTCTCCGTCCAAGTCTCGGACTCAAATTCGGTACATGAACTGCTCTCTGGCGGAATTTCCTAAAACTTCTTACAACAGTCAATGAAAACTCTGCATTTTCCATGCTTTTCCTCAAACTTTTAATGTTTGGGTGGGAGGGGGACAGGGGAATGTGGCGTTGTCAAATTTAATAAAAATATCCCTTGTGAAACGATAGGGAAATGGTAAAATGGCAACATTGCCCCCGCTCCCTCCCAAGATGTAAACAAATCGAGAACAGACCAGGTAAGTGTGACGTCATTTTAGACATTTATTTAAGTTGGAAATGAGCTTTTAATTAATTGTTATAGGTACGAATAGCGAATCACACAACACAACACTTTTGTGACCAATTTTACGAAATGACTTGGTAATATTTTTTATTTATAGCTAGGTAGGTAGTTGATTTTCTTTTCTTTACTATGTAGGTATTAGAAAATTTGTAAAACAGCTGTTTTCTTTCACAAAAGATTCCCACTTTCCTTCGTAGGTGGCGCCACAAGTATGTGATACTGATAGTATGTGATAGTTGTGAACTGAATGTGTACATATATTCATAGTTAAATAGAAGTACACATGATAACTACCTATTAGAACCCGTGTGAATGAGCCTTAAAGGAGTGCGCCTTAGCCCCTCTCCTATCAACGGGAGGGAACGTCTCTCGCCCGTCAAACTGTAGTTTTCCTCGATCCTCGTATCACTTCAAGTCGGTATTCGCCCGAACTCAGACGCTCTGGCCGCCCGGGAGACGAAAATTTTCGCGAGCTTCGGAGAGGAAAAAAATCGCGAGAAAATTGCCGAAACTTTTCAACTTTTTTTCGTTCGCTTTTCGGGAAGCGTGTTTTTTTGTATTTGTTTTTTTTTTTTTTATGATGATTTTCGCGTTTTTAATTAGTGAACATTGTTATGCTGTTGTTTAGGTGATCTTTTTTTATATATCTTTCCTTTAATTTTCTACTTAAACGCTAAAAAAAAAAAAAAAAAACCTAAAGGCAAAACTTGACCACCAGAAAAAAAAAAATTACCTAGGTATAAAAAAACCTATAGGCAGAACTTGACCATCAGTAAAAAAAAAATTACCTAGGTATCAAAAGTCTCCTACTCTTCCTATTTATGATTTTTTAGTCCAAAGGAGGTCAACTCGACAACCTTTAATAAATTTGTGCTCAAGAGTTTGACAGCAATTCGAAATAACCTTGTTGTACCAGATGGTCTCCCGTCTCGATCCCAACCATGCAGAATGTTGCTTAACTTTAGAGATCTGTCGAAAACTTATGCTTTCAATATGCTATAGCCGGTTAAACCTTTCACTTGAGCGGTTTTCATCTTTTCACTTTCTATTATTAAAGGTCTTAGTAGGTAATTTATTAGTGAAAATATTATTTACTCAGCGGATCTTTTTCTCTCAAAGGAGCCATTTTGACATGCGGTATCAATAGGTCCTCTGGGTTGGGTGGCAGGCCACCCAACCGATGGGACAAAGATTTGAAAGGAGTAGTTGGCAAGAACTGGCAAAAATCCGCTCAAGACCGCGAATTCTGGAAGCGTATATCTCTTCTCTCTCTCTCTCTCTCCCTCTCTCTCTCTCTCTTATTTCCCCTCTTGGCTCTTAATAGGTACAAACCTTCATTCGTAATAAATAATAATATTAATGTCCGATTTGTGTGTGTATGATTTTTGCCAAGTATTTATTGACAACTCGAATTTCGAGTGCAAAGAATATTTTGAGTTACGAGTCATAAGGAACAATACTCAGGAGGAGGTACAGATAAGGTTCGTTCTACTTGAATTTGAATAATGAGGTAAAAACAATTAGTATTACTCAGACCAGGTTTGTTTTGGTTCATACCTATTTACTTTGCCTAATTCCCAGTCAACAGTAATTACCAAACTATTGTTCCGGCAAATTAGCGACTTGGCATAGTGGACACGTTAACCTAAGTTTACCGTCAATGAATAACTGCTAAGGTCTTTGGTGACGGTGATTTAATTAATATTTGGGCACCCTGTAGATACTAGTAGTTCTGTAAGCTGAGAAGAAGGTACGAATGAATGCTACATATTCACATGTATTAAATTAGAACAGAAAGGGTACCTACGTCTTACGTAATAAAAAGGACAGAGAACAGGTTTTATTTACAATCACTCAAAGATTTAAAGAATGGTCTCTCTCTCTCTCTCTCTCTCTCTCTCTCTCTCTCTCTCTCTCTCTCTACTCGTAGAGAAATATTCAAAGCAGGTATAATTAAACTAAAATGAACTTATCAGAAAACTTGAAAAAAAGTTCAAGTAGGTAGTTACTTACTTACTTATTTTAGCAAGATGTAGGTAGAGAGGTAGAGACTGCTTCTAATAAGTATAGCTATCAGGAAATTATTATTCAGAATAAATTTTCCATCATTGTGACTTGGAAGAAAATGATAAATTAATTCCCAAGCTACCTATTAATGAAAAATAATAAATAATTTGAATACAGGTACTTAGTTTTATTTGTATTTACATGTTATTATTTTTTTTTTTCTTTTTTTAGGTGTTAGGTACACTTACTTACTTATTTTAGCAAGATGTAGGTAGAGAGGTAGAGACTGCTTCTAATAGCTATCAGGGAATTATTATTCAAAATAAATTTTCCATCTTTGTGACTTGGAAGAAAATAATAAATTAATTCCCAAGCTACCTATTAATGAAAATTAATAATTAATTTGAATACAGGTACTTATTTTTATTTGTATTTAGGTACATGTTATTATTTTTTTTTTCTTTTTTTAGGTGTTAGTTACCTACATAAATGATAATTTTCCTTGAAAAAAAAAAGCATTATCATTACCTAATGGCTATAGGTATGATTTTACTTGTAAAAAAAGAGGAAAATAAAATAATATAATAATAAAAAAAACAACAATTTTAGGCAAGAAACGAAAAAAAAAGCAATTAAAAATTCTCATTTTCAAGACTTTTTTCTCGAAAAGGAACCAGCCCCTCTCTCGTAAAAGAAAGATTAAAAAAAAATCGGATTATAATTATAAGTAGGTATCTATTTTTATTTTTATTTATGATTATTATTATTATTATTATTTTTCAAAAGTAATTTTTGCCATGAGAACCTACACACAGGCCTGTACCCAGGATTTCAGCGAGAGGGGGTGGGGGCAAGAATCCAAACAGTGGAAGGGGTAGGAAGTGAGGGGAAATAAAAATTGGAGAGAGAGAGGGGGGAAGAGGAATGATGCAAAGGGAAGGAAGGTATAGGAGAGAGGATTTTTTTTTTTTTTTTTTCAATTTATGACACCAAAGTCACTCTAAGTCTTCTTTTTATCGTCAAACAAAGCTCTCTTTTTTACGTTTTCTTTTCGAAATGTGAGAGAAAAAAGAAGAAGAGAGAAAAAGAAACAGCATCATGATCAAGTTCGAAGAAAAAGAAGAAGGAGAATGAGGAGGAGGGAAATGACAAGAAGAACAAGGAAGAAGAAGAAAGAAAAAACAGCATTATCAAATTTGATACTCCACGTCCTCTTCAAAGAGAGAGAACAATAAAAAATCAAAGAGAAAGAAAACTGAAAGAAAGAGAGTGAAAGAGAGAGAGAGAGAGAGAGAGAGAGAGAGAGAGAGAGAGAGAGAGAGAGAGAGAGAGAGAGAGAGAGTTCAAAGAGAGAGAACAATAAAAAATCAAAGAGAAAGAAAACGGAAAGAAAGAAAGAGAGAGAGAGAGAGAGACTAAGTAATTTAAAGGACAGAATGACCATATTATAGGGTTCATAAAAACCATCATCAAACTGAACAAAAGTTAAGTACAGAAAAAAATAAACCACGATATTATGGGAGAGAAAGGAAAAAACTAGAAGACAATGAAAAGAAAGAGAAAGGAAGAAGAAAAGAGAAGAAGGAAATTGAAAATAATAAAAGCATAAGATTATGATGTGGAAGAGAGAGAAGGAGAAAGAAAGAGAGAGAGAGAGAGAGAGAGAGAGAGAGAGATGGTTCGTATTAAGGTTATATTGTTAAGATTGAAAGATAATAGAAAATACAATAGTAAAAAAGAACAAAATAAATAGGTATAGGTGTATAAAAAAAGAAAGAAGACGAAGAAGAAGAAAAGATTCTACAGCTTATTGTATTACCTATTTACAATGAAGACAAAAAAGATACAGAAGGTGATGTGTAGGAAACATAAAAAAAGAAAGTAAAGAGGAAAGAATAAAGCGAAGTAATAATAAGGTATGCGAGGTGTAGGTACTCTAAAGAAAGAGTAGGTAGTATAAAACCAAAGTATAAAAAAGAGAAAAGCAGTAAATAAGAGAAAAGAGAGTAGTAAATAAAGATAATAAAGAAAATCTGGTGTGAACATCACACGACTTTCCTCATCCTATTGAATGATGCTTATTTTGGGTGTTCTTGTTCTTATAGCCAATCTTTTACAATATCAAAATTAAAATTCTTGATCCCTTGTGTGCCGCGTCCATTTTAGTTTAGGACTATTGCACTGCTGTTAGTTAACCGTACGTGTTCAGGATAAAATAGTTAACTTTCAAAGAGAGAGAGAGAGAGAAAAAAAAGAGAGAGGGAGAGAGAGAAAGAAAGAGGAAGAGAGAGAGAGAGAGAGAGAGAGAGGGAGAGTGAAAGAGAGAGGGAGAGGAAATCAATCATATCAAACATTTTTTCATCAAAATAATACGAAGAAGAAGAAGAAAGAAGAAACAGCATTATCAAATTTGATACTCCACGTCCTCTTCAAAGAGAGAGAACAATAAAAAATCAAAGAGAAAGAAAACGGAAAGAAAGAAAGAGAGAGAGAGAGAGAGACTAAGTAATTTAAAGGACAGAATGACCATATTATAGGGTTCATAAAATCCATCATCAAAATGAACAAAAGTTAAGTACAGAAAAAAAATAAACCACGATATTATGGGAGAGAAAGGAAAAAACTAGAAGACAATGAAAAAAAAGAGAAAGGAAGAAGAAAAGAGAAGAAGGAAATTGAAAATAATAAAAGCACAAGATGATGATGTGGAAGAGAGAGAAGGAGAGAGAAAGAGAGAGAGAGAGAGAGAGAGAGAGAGAGAGAGAGAGAGAGAGAGAGAGAGAGAGAGAGATGAGTCGTATTAAGGTTATATTGTTAAGATTGAAAGATAATAGAAAATATAATAAAAAAAGAACAAAATAAATAGGTATAGGTGTATAAAAAAAGGAAGAAGACGAAGAAGAAGAAGAAGAAGAAGAAAAGATTCTACAGCTTATTGTATTATTTACAATGAACACAAAAAAGATACAGAAGATGATGTAGGAAACATAAAAAAAGAAAGTAAAGAGGAAAGAATAAAGCAAAGTAATAATAAGGAAGGTGAGGTGTAGGTACTCTAAAGAAAGAGTAGGTAGTATAAAACCAAAGTATAAAAAAGAGAAAAGCAGTAAATAAGAGAAAAGAGAGTAGTAAATAAAGATAATAAAAAAATCTGGTGTGAACATCACACGACTTTCCTCATCCTATTGAATGATGCTTTTTTTGGGTGTTCTTGTTCTTATAGCCAAACTTTTACAATATCAAAATTAAAATTCTTGATCCCTTGTGTGCCGCGTCCATTTTAGTTTAGGACTATTGCACTGCTGTTATATAGTTTATTTTGTTGTTATTCAATTACATACGCACAGGCATCAAGCATGTAACAATGTTACAATTGTAACATGCGTCATTCAAAATCAAAGCAATGCTAATGAATGGAAAAAAGAAGCAGATTTTCCAAAAGAGCTAAAAGTTACCTCAAAAGGTCGTTTTTGTTCAAAATTTTAGGCTGCTGTCCAAAATTTTAGGCTATAGAAAGTAAGAAATCATTAAACATCGTCAGGTATAGGTAAATTGAAATAAAAAGCCTAAAATCTGAAGTGCGTATACGAGTATTATATAATATCTACCTAGTTCCCTCCCTGTAAACATTAGATTTAATGTAAACAAAAAAGGTAAAGAATGTAAACAGGCTGTTAGGGGTAGGTATAGGCTGTTTTTGCATGTAGCAGCCTAAATCTGATTTTGATGAGATAAAAGTCACAGAGCCGTGATATACAATACTACTTGTTGTTGTTGTTGTTGTTGTTGTTTTGCTGTGATATACAATTGTTGTTGTTATTAGATACTTTGCTGTGATATACAACAATTTTGTGATTGTTGTTGTTGCTGTTGTTGTTTTGCTGTGATATACAACAATTTTGTTGTTATTCAATTACATACGCACAGGCATCAAGCATGTAACAATGTTACAATTGTAACATGCGTCAGGTGTAACAATGTAACAAAACACGCCATGTGTCATCTCTCTCTCCTCTCTCTCGCATACAGGGTTGTATACGGGATTCTGTTGTGGATACCTTTGTATAATTGTAAATGTAAATGCAATTTCTTTGTGCTATCATGCCACAACTCTGGTGCTCACTGCAGCATAGTAGGATTTTTTTCCCAATATCTCAATAATCCCATCATCCAATGTTTACCCACCATGCTGGCACCGGTCGCTATGCGCATTTACATGTCATAGCCACCCACTTTCCTCACGAGGCTGAGTGGGCCCCGCAACAGCCAGTCACGGAATCAATTATCTGCATGATACAAATTTCTTGACCCCGCCGGGAATCGAACCCGGGTCTCCCGCGTGCAAGGCGAGTGCAGTGACCACTACGCCATGGGAGCTGACTGCAGTGACCACTACGCCATGGGAGCTGACATACCTTTGTATAATTGAGTTAATAGGTGTTCCTTTCGTAAATAAATGTTGTAGATATCACAGCATGAATATGAGCCCCCTTTTCCAAAATGATCAACTTTATAAATGTCCTTTTTAACTACAAGGTAGAGTGCACCCAGAGCTCCTCTCCCAAAAAAAAAAAGAGAAAGAGAGAAAGAGAAAGAGAGAGGGAGAAAGAGAAAGAGAGAGAGAGAGAGAAAGAGAGAGAGAGAGAGAGAGAGAGAGGAGCCGAAAAACTCTCAGATGAGAAGGGGAGTCGAACCCGGAACGTTGGTGTTTACTGTGTAAACTCACTTGTTGCGATCAACTGGTAAGACACCCTGTTGACAGTTGAATTGAAGCGACAAAATAATCGGATTTAACGCGAAATCCAAATTAGAGAGAGAGAGGGAGAGAGATAGAACGTGCGACAGTTTTTCTCCGAATTGTATCCGTTGATAACATCCCAAGGGAGAAATGTGGGAGGGATAGAAAAAAGAAAGAAAGAGAGAGAGAGAGAGAAATGGAAGGAGCTGGAGAGAGAAAGGGAAAGAGTTACACACGAATTTTCAATGAATTTTCTCAACATTATTTACTCCAAATCCAAAGTCACTCCCAATTTCTATTTCAACTGAGAAGATATCAAAAAATCAAGGTATTCCGGATTTTCCAGGGATTTTGAGATTTCGACCCAATATGGCACACCATTAAATATGGTACCCCATTAAAACCGGTACCGACCCAGTATGGTACCTCATTAAAACTAACCATCAGGCATCAGGTAAAACGTATTGAAATTTATTAAAGAGACCAGATAAAAGACAAGAATTTCCACAAAAGATAATACCCACCTAGGTCAAAACACGGGAAACCATCACAATAATTATTTACAAAAAAAAAAAAAAAAATTTGGTGCTCTTCAGGAAGGCGGGTGGTAACTGGTAAAAGATCTTCAGTCTAGAGCTAACTCAGATTTGAATCATTACACAATAGAGACTCTCTCTAGCAAATATGTACTTTGCAAATTTACTATTGCTGAAATTATTCAGCGAATTTTGGGGTCCGTCTGGGGAAAAAAAGCACTCTGACACAGCACAATAAAACGGTGCAACTGTTGAAAGGAAGGGACAGTCCTTTATAGTCAAAGACACAATACATCCCACGAGTACAAGTACAAAAGGAAATAAAAATATATAATAAAGTCACAAAAAAGTTTCCAATTAAAAAGTTGTTGACGAAAATCTTAATAAAAAAAGTACCTACGTAATAAACTTTGTCACAGAATAAAATGTAATACCTACCTATACCTACTTGGGATTGTAAGAAAATTAACACGAACATTAATTAAAAGAGAATAAGAATTAAAAACAAAGAGGATACGGTCGGAAAAAATAATTGAAGACAAAAGTGGATGAGAAAAGAAATAAGCACGAGGAAATAAAGAAGTGTAAGAAAAATAAAAAAGAATAGGAAGACAGAAAAGAAAAGAAGAAGAAGGAGACAAAGAAAGTGACGAAGTATTAGAAGGAAAAGGAGGTGGAGGAAAAGAAGAAGTAGAAAAAGGAGTAAAACACGAGAAGAAAGAAGACAAGGACAAAAATAAAGTGGAGAAGAAAGGTGGAGAAGAAGACGAAAAAGACGACGAAGAAGAAGAAGAAGAAGAAAAAAAAGAGAAGAAGGTGATGAAGAAGAAAAAGAAAAAGAAGCAAAGACTACAGAAATATAACATTAGAAGAAGAAAAAAAAGAGAAGAAGGTGATGAAGAAGAAAAAGAAAAAGAAGCAAAGACTACAGAAATATAAAAAGACCAGAATTTCCACAAAAGATAATACCCACCTAGGTCAAAACATGGGATACGACAGTAAAAATTATTTACAAAAAGAAGGAAAACAAGGAAAAAGAGCAAACGTACAAAAGGAAATGAAAATATATTATATTAAAGTCCCAAAAAAGTTTCCAATTAAAAAAGTTGTTGACGAAAATCTTAATAAAAAAGTACGTAATAAACTTTGTCACAGAATAAAATGTAATACCTACCTACCTACTTGGGATTGTAAGAAAATTAACACGAACATTAATTAAAAGAGAATAATAATTAAAAACAAAGAGGATACGGTCGGAAAAAATAATTGAAGACAAAAGTGGATGAAAAAAGAAATAAGCACGAGGAAATAAAGAAGTGTAAGAAAAATAAAAAAGAATAGGAAGACAGAAGAGAAAAGAAGAAGGAGACATAGAAAGTGACTTAGTATTAGAAGGAAAAGGAGGTGGAGGAAAAGAAGAAGTAGAAAAAGGAGTAAAACATGAGAAGAAAGAAGACAAGGACAAAAATAAAGTGGAGAAGAAAGGTGGAGAAGAAGACGAAAAAGACAACGAAGAAGAAGAAGAAGAAGAAGAAGAAAAAAAAGAGAAGAAGGTGATGAAGAAGAAAAAGAAAAAGAAGCAAAGACTACAGAAATATAAGAGAGAGGATTAATAAAAAAGCGAAACAGAAAAGACAACATTGCGTGCGACATTTTATCATTTTTCTCCTCGAAAGGAGACAAAAGAAAACCATGCCAGCACAAAAGGAAGAGAAGGGGAAAAAAAGGTGTTTAAAAATGTAAAACTAGACAAAAACAGAAGGAGGGAAACACGACAGGCGACAAAATGATAATAAAACAGTCAGAGAGGATGAAGGAAAAGAAGAAAATGAAGAAGAAGAAGAAGAAGAAACTAATAGAATACTTGCACAGATGCATAAAAAAGTAAAAAAAAAAAGAAAGTATAATGATAAACAGGAATAAATAAAAGACAAAATAGGTTTCATCAGCAATAAGGTCACTTGAAGTTGTGCATGATCCGGGATTGCTCAACTGAAAAAACTGAAATGCTGATCAGGGAAATTTCTAAATTAAAACTTACCAAAAGGTACCAAAAAGATAATTTTACTGTTTTAAGTTTTAAGGTTTATTTATTTTAATGGGAAATTTTGTGCAGATTTCAGTTATGAAACCCATTTTTCTCTGTGTTTAACTGAAAAATGTTCTGACCGTTTTATTAAGGGAAGGTCGTGTATTTTAAAGAAAACACAAAATGGCGGATATCTCGGAAACTAAGCGAGATACGAAAAAAAGTTATAGGGTAAGTGTACCATTTATTCGCCCACCTAAAAAACGTACCGTTTATTGGCCCACCTGTACCATACGTCACATAAGTCTGAACTCGACGAACTTTTTCAAGATCTAATTTTATCAAAAGAAAGGGCTTAAAGAATGCTATCAAACCAGTGCTATTCAAAAATTGTAGTAATAAAAACAAAAATTAGAAAAATAAATGTGGGCAGGTGGGCGAATAAATGGTACACTTACCCTAGGATGTTTTTTTTTTTATTGGAAATGACCTCAGGAATCTACCCCAGATAACGTTTTTCGTGCTGGTCACCCTGTATAAAACTTTATTTTGTGACAATTTTGAAACATTAGAGGACCACCTCAATTAGCCTGATTTCCTTCCGGGGTGAACTTCATCCTAAAGGGATTGTGTTTCCAGCAATAAAAGTGATCCTATGGGAAGAGACTAAAATAGGGGTCTTTAGCCGATTAAAAGTTATAATGGAGAAAAAGGCTGAACGCAACCCTATCACTTTGTTATCATATTCTCTAGTGCCTTATCAGCAGCAGTAGCAGCAAAAACACCAGCAACAATAACAACCACAACAACAACATCATCATTGCAAATTTAATAGAATTTCTAGATAGAATAAAATTGTAAAATGAAAAGCAAAAAAAAAAAAAAGGTGAGCTTTGCTATTATTATTTTCTACCTTCTTGTCTACCTTTTGCCTCTCCATCTTCTCTTCTTCTTCTTCTTCTTCTTCTTCTTCTTCTTCTCCTTCTCCTCCTCCTCCTCCTCAACTTCTTCTCCATTCATCTTGGAGGTTGCTCTTCTCAATTTTCCTCTTCTTCTCCTCTTTCCACCTTCTTCTTCTTCTCCTCCTCCTCCTCCTCAACTTCTTCTCCATTCATCTTGGAGGTTGCTCTTCTCAATTTTCCTCTTCTTCTCCTCTTTCCACCTCCTTTTCAATTTTTCTCGCTGCTCGTCGTCTATAATACCCACACATTTCTCGTTTGTCTCTCTCTCTCCCCTTTTCCTCTCATTTCTTTCTCTCCCCGTTCTCTTTTCTAAGTTCTCTATTTCCTCCTCTTATTCTTGTGTTTAAGCCTTTTACATTTTCCTCGGGAGGGGAATAATCATTTATCTCTATGCGAAGAAAAGAAAATGAGAAAATTTGTGCGGCGGTGATGTGTCTCTTACCTTAATACCTTTACCGCTCTTCTTAGCGTCTTCTTCTTCTTTCTCTTCTCTTCATTCTGTTCCTCTTCTTCTTCTCATTCTTTTTTCGTCCTGCTTCTTCTTCACATCTTTCTTTTTCTTGTTCTTCTCTTTCTTATTCCTCTCCAGGTTCTTCTTCTTTTTCTCCTCTTTCTGCTCCTCCTTCTTCTAATTCTTGTCCTTCTTTCTTCGTAGTCTCCTTCTCATCCTCCTTCTTTTTCTTCTTCTTCTTCTCCTCCGCCTCCTCTTTTTTCTCCTTCTCTCTCTCTTGGTACATGATGTCTTCGTCATTGTAAGGGAAATTAGCAAAGGCTGATGGGAAAGTCTTAACATGGTGGTGTTCTCACGGGAGGTGATGTTTAATGGTATAGTTTACCGTACGTGTTAAGAATCAAATAGTAAACTTTCAAAGAGAGAGAGAGAGAAAGAAAGAGGAAGAGAGAGAGAGAGAGAGGGAGAGTGGAAGAGAGAGGGAGAGGAAATCAATCACATCAAACATTTTTTCATCAAAATAATACAGGGTGAGTCAGAAAAGTGAAACCTCCCAAAAATAAGGAAACTAAAAATCTACGCCACAAAAAAGTTTCATTATTTTCTACGTAGGTATTGCTTTTCAACTAATACCCACACATTTCTCGTTTGTCTCTCTCTCTCTCCCCTTTTCCTCTCATTTCTTTCTCTCCCCTTTCTCTTTTCTAAGTTCTCTATTTCCTCTCATTCTTGTGTTTAAGCCTTTTACATTTTCCTCGGGAGGGGAATAATCATTTATCTCTATGCGAAGAAAAGAAAATGGGAAAATTTGTGCGGCGGTGATGTGTCTCTTACCTTAATACCTTTACCGCTTTTCTTAGCGTCTTCTTCTTCTTCGTTCTCTTCTTCTTCTTTTTTCGTCCTGCTTCTTCTTCACATCTTTCTTTTCTTGTTCTTCTCTTTCTTATTACTCTCCTAGTTCTTCTTCTTTTTCTCCTCTTTCTGCTCCTCCTCTCCATCTTCTAATTCTTGTCCTTCTTTCTTCGTACTCTCCTTCTCATCCTCCTTCTTTTCTTCTTCTTCCTCTTCTCCTCCTCCGCCTCCTCCTTCTCTCTCTCTTGGTACATGCCTTCGTCATTCTCCTAGTTCTTCTTCTTTTTCTCCTCTTTCTGCTCCTCCTCTCCTTCTTCTAATTCTTGTCCTTCTTTCTTCGTACTCTCCTTCTCATCCTCCTTCTTTTCTTCTTCTTCCTCTTCTCCTCCTCCGCCTCCTCTGCTTTTCAAGTCACCCTGTAAGAATGTAAATTTTTCATCAATAACTCAACTCCTGTCAAAAAAAAAAAAGACTACGAAACGCACACAGTATAATAATATTTCGAAATCATTTCTCTTGATTAAACAATTTTTCTATCAGCACACAAATTTCATATCAGCAGGCAGGCATCAGAAATGGAGCGCGATGCTATTTCCAACTTCCTTTTGAATGAAAATATTATCATAGGTGCTGGAGGAGGAGGCAGTTGTATATTCATTGAAGGCAATTGTAACGAAAACAGGAAATAAAATAAATACAATAATAATATCGAGGTCAAAAAAAAAAAATAATAATAAAATGGATGTAGGTAGGTAGGTACTTAGGTAAGTTTCCTTCATTCAAAATGCTATTTCCAACTTCCTTTTGAATGAAAATATTATCATAGGTGCTGGAGGAGGAGGCAGTTGTACATTCATTGAAGGCAATTGTAACGAAAACAGGAAATAAAATAAATACAATAATAATAACGAGGTCAAACAATAAATAATAATAAAATTGATGTAGGTAGGTAGGTAGGTAGGTACTTAGGTAAGTTTCCTTCATTCAAAATCAAAGCAATGTTAATGAATGGAAAAAAAGAAGCAGATTTTCCAAAAGAGCTAAAAGTTACCTCAAAAGGTCGTTTTTGTTCAAAATTTTAGGCTGCTGTTCAAAATTTTAGGCTATAGTAAGAAATCATTAAACATCGTCAGGTAGGCAAATTGAAATAAAAAGCCTAAAATCTGAATTGCGTACGAGTATTATAGGTAGGTACCTATGTACATCAAGAAAGTACGCATCTACCTAGTTCCCTCCCTGTAAACATTAGACTAATTTAATGTAAACAAAAAAGGTAAACAATGTAAACAGGCTGTTAGGGGTAGGTAGGTATAGGCTGTTTTTGCATGTAGCAGCCTAAATCTGATTTTGATGAGATAAAAGTCACAGAGCCGTGATATACAATACTACTTGTTGTTGTTGTTGTTGTTGTTGTTGTTTTGCTGTGATATACAATTGTTGTTGTTATTAGATACTTTGCTGTGATATACAACAATTTTGTTGTTATTCAATTACATACGCACAGGCATCAAGCATGTAACAATGTTACAATTGTAACGCACTCTGACACAGCACAATAAAACGGTGCAACTGTTGAAAGGAAGGGACAGTCCTTTATAGTCAAAGACACAATACATCCCACACACGCTCACCGCATTGTTGATGGTGAGAAATTCAAAAGAGAAGATGATCTTTAAGAGCTTCGAAAAGCCCAAGTTGGAGCTTCAAAAGGATTAGTGCCAAGGAAAATGGGACAAACAGAGCTGAAGAGCCCTTGTTTAGAGTGACGCTGACGCGGTAAAGGGACTTTACCGCGTCAGCGGAACATTAAAGAACATTAAACATTAAAGAAGAATGAAATGGAAAATGGATAAGAGGCTGTCAGTGTCCAACATTACAGAAGAGGAGGCAGCAGACCAAATCAAATTACTCTCTCTCTCTCTCTCTCTCTCTCTCTCATACAGGGTTGTATACGGGATTCTGTTGTGGATACCTTTGTATAATTGAGTTAATAGGTGTTCCTTTCGTAAATAAATGTTGTAGATATCACAGCATGACTATATGAGCCCCCTTTTCTAAAATGATCAACTTTATAAATTTCCTTTTTAACTACAAGGTAGAGTGCACCCAGAGCTCCTCTCCAAAAAAAAAAAAAAAAAAAAAAAAAAAAAAAAAAGGAGAGGGACATCCCTGACAGTCTAATCTAGTTTAACTAAAGAGTTGTAGGAAAAACAGTCTAAAGTGTTGTAGGAAAAACAAACGCTAACAGGCTTTGTCAGTGGGAGTTTGTTTTTACAGGCTTTGTTTTCCCGGATATTCTGAGAGACGCCCTTCGGTTCCTTTGTTCAATGGAAAGGTCAGCATGAATGGGACGTAGTCTAATCTAGTTTAACTAAAGAGTTGTAGGAAAAACAGTCTAAAGTGTTGTAGGAAAAACGAACGCTAACAGGCTTTGTCAGTGGGAGGTTGTTTTTACAGGCTTTGTTTTCCCGGATATTCTGAGAGACGCCCTTCGGTTCCTTTGTTCAATGGAAAGGTCAGCATGAATGGGACGAGGTGGCATTTGCATACGGAGCTCACGTGCCTTTTTTACTTTCCTTATCCTATAGGAAGGAAAGTCGTGTGATGTTCACACCAGATTTTTTCCGAAGAAAAGGCATCACCTTTGTGTCATCAGAGTCAAGAATGGGCCAAAGGGGGACACTAAGGCTGGTGTTAAGCTGTGTCCACACATAGGTAGTTGCTGTCGATCGATGTTGAGTGAACCGTCCACACTGTCTCAAAAACATAAATTCACCTCGTCGATCGACGGCTGGTCCACTATGTGTGGACACGGACCTTTTCAGTTGTACATCAGGTCTACCTGATAGCGTGTGTGTGCTCATCAGATATCAGGTAGACCTTATTTGCTGTACTTGTCAGGGCTATCTGATAGTGAGTGGCTGGCCTGGGGTCAATGTGAGGAGTCCATCTCAAATTGGAAGCGTGGCGTAGTCCCTTGACAAAACAAACTTATCGAATAATGATAGAGACCCTCTATAGTTCCCATCATTTATTAGAGACTCTCTGTCATTTTCATGCAGACTCTCTATCATTTTCATGCAGACTCTCTATCATTTTCATGCAAACTCTCTATCATTTTCATGCAGACTCTCTATCATTTTCATGCAGACTCTCTATCATTTTCATGCAGACTCTCTGTCATTTTCATGCAGACTCTCTATCATTTTCAGTCGATTACGTATTACTAAAAGTCGTACGACCGCGCTTCCAATGTGCGATAGGCCTAAAACTCCCGTTGGTAGAAGATCTCCGTTATTATACAGCGACATAAAATCCCCTAATAAACTATAGGTCAAGAAAGGGTCCAAACAAAGAAGCTTAAAGGGTCAAAGGCGACAAAGGCTCAAACAGGTCAAAGAAGGGGACGAAAAAAATGCGATTACACCGGGTAAGCTGCCCTGTTCGTTTTTGACAAAGTTCTTCCCTTCCCGACAAATTTTGTCGTCACAAAAACGTCCAATTAAATAATAGAAAGTAAAAAAAAGGTCGCTTGCATTCAAGCCTTTGCAAGTTTTCGTCCCACGAGAAAACTTCCCAAAGTGTTCGTAATTGGGGCATTTTCCGGCAGACTACGCGCTACTAAAAGTCGCGGGTAGTCTGCTAAACCAAACCTATGAAAATGACAGAGACTCTCTATCATTAGCGAGTTTTTGCAACCAAAATTAGCATCCCGTTAACTGACCTATTTAACGTTATTTGACTAAAACTCGTTTCTGCGCATGTGCAGAAACGAGTTTTCGCGATTTTCAGTTGACTACGCGCTACTTAAAGTCGTGCGGCTACGCTCCATTGTGCAATTGGCCTAAAACTCTCGTTGATAGAAGATCTCCGTTATTAGGTATACAGCGACATAAAATCCCCTAATAAACTATAGATCAAGGAAGGGTCAAAACAAGGAAGGGTCAAAACAAAGAAGCTTTGTCAAAGGCAGCAAAGGAAAATGCGATCACACCGGTTAAGCTGCCCGTTCGTTTTTGACAAAGTTTTCCTTTCCCGACAAATTTTGTCGTCACAAAAACGTCCAATTAAAAAAAAAGGTCGCTTGCATTCAAGCCTTTGCAAGTTTTCGTCCCACGAGAAAACTTCCCAAAGTGTTCGTAATTGGGGCATTTTCCGGTTTTCGATCGAGTGTCAGAAGCTTTTTGAGCGGAAAGTTTGATACAATTACGTAGGATCGGTTTTCGATCGAGTGTCAGATGCTTTTTGAGCGGAAAGTTTGATACAATTACGTAGGAGGGGTTGGGAAATTAGGAGAAGTTGGGAAATTTCCTCAAAAATATGAATTTGTCAGCGTTTATGTGTTTTTGAGTTTTTGCCTTTGATTTTTCTCCTTTTTCAGCCCGTCCTTCCTTTATTATTACGATAGTAATAAAAAAAGGTATAGTGGACGGGCTATTGTATTCGCTTCGGTGTCAGTCTGTCTTTTTTAGCCCGTCTTTCCTTTATTATTACGATAGTAATAAAAAAGGTAAATTGGACGGGCTTTTGTATTCGTTTCGGTGTCGTCAGTCTGTCTGACCCCATAGAAGGACTTGTCCAAACCTGGTCGACCTATATATCAAATTAAAGGTCTTTTTACCAGGAACACGAAAGTGGTGGTGCAAATTTCGTCCAGCAAAACCGTAAAGCGAAAAAACCAAAAAAGGTTTTGGGGGATTTTTTTTCACATTTTCTCACACAAATGAGCTCTGATCTTGAAATTTGTCGCGACGACCTATGAACTCAAAGCGAGTCCCATAGAATTACTTATCCAAACCTGGTCGACCTATACCTATATCAAATTAAAGGTCTTTTTACCAGGAACACGAAAGTGGTGGAGCAAATTTTGTCCAGAAAATCATGAAGCCAAAAAACCAAAAAAGGTTTTTGGGGGATTTTTTTCACATTTTCTCACACAAATGAGCTCTGATCTTGAAATTTGTCGCGACGATCTATGAACTCAAAGCGAGAAAGGTTTAGATAACACCTCAGTCGATCATTTAAGACCGGTTTTAGCGTCACCTATGTTAAGCTACGCCGAGGAAGACCAATAAATGGATTTGTGACTTAAACATTATATTGGGAATAAAGGGAGAACGGGCTCTAGTCTTGATTAAATTCATTACATGAAAGTAAAATCGAAAAATCAAATCAAGAATTTTATAATAAACTGAATATTAAACAAATTAGGTAGGTACATAGGGTACTGATTTTCTCTAACCACGATCGAATAAACTACGGGCTAAAAAATTCCCGGAGGGACGGGCTCAGTTTGTTCCTCATTAATGTTATTGATGGTTTTCCCTTTTGAATATTTCAGCCTTTGAGTCGGCTTTGTTTGGAAAGGGCTTTGTTTCGACAGCCTTTGAGTCGGCTTTGTTCCTTCTATTTTTGAAACGCATTCTACTTTTAACAGACTGTTATTTTAATCCTCATCTTCCTTTTCTTTAGTCTCTCACTTACTTGTTTCCTCCAGTATTTCTTCTCTCCCTCTATCCTCTCTATTTCTTTCCCTTAGCCTACTTCTTTCTCTCTCTCTCTTTGTGTCTTCTTCCCCCTCTCTCTCTCTCTCTCTCACCGTTTTCATTGTGTCTTATTCTTTAGCAAAGTCCTCACATTTTCCCTGATCTTTTTCCCTCCTCCCTCCGTCCCATTTTCTCTTTCTCTCTCCATCTCCTTCTTCTTCTTCTGTTTCTTATTCTTGCTTCTTCTCCGTCTTCTCCTCCTCTTCTTCCTCCTCCTCCTTCTTCTTCTTCTTCTCCTCCTTTTTCTTTCTCCTCTTCTTGTTCCTTTTCTCTCCAGCAAACAAAGGAGTTTTCATTTAACTTCCCTTAATGAGGTTGTCAGTCTAGTCGTCTAGTCAATGTTAGTCTATTGGCTATTCTATGAATAAGTAGTCTATCCTTGAATAAGGGAGTCTCTTTGACAGCATGCCTCGAAACTTTGTTTGTTTTTTGTTTTTTTTTTTTTGTTTTTTTTTTTCATCATCATCTTCCTTTTTTTTAGTCTCTCACTTCCTTCTCTCCTCCAGTATTTCTTCTCTCCCTCTATCCTCTCTATTTCTTTCCCTTAGCCTACTTCTTTTTCTCTCTCTCTCTCTCCCTCTCTCTCTCTCTCTCTCTCTCTCTCTCTCTCTCTCTCTCTCTCTCTCTCTCTCTCTCTCTCTCTCTCTCTCTCTGTGTCTTCTTCCCCCCCTCTCTCTCTCACCGTTTTCATTGTGTCTTATTCTTTAGCAAAGTCCTCACATTTTCCCTGATCTCTTTCCCTCCTCCCTCCGTCCCATTTTCTCTTTCTCTCTCCATCTCCTTCTTCTTCTTCTTCTTCTTCTTCTTCTTCTTCTTCTTCTTCTTCTTCTTCTTCTTCTTCTTCTTCTTCTTCTTCTGTTTCTTATTCTTGCTTCTTCTCCGTCTTCTCCTCCTCTTCTTCTTCCTCCTCCTCCTTCTTCTTCTCCTCCTCCTTCCTCTTTTCCTCCTCATTCCTCTTCTCCTTCTTCTTCTTCTTCTTCTTCTCCTCCTTCTTCTTCTTCTTCTCCTCCTTCTTCTTTCTCCTCTTCTTGTTCCTTTTCTCTCCAGCAAACAAAGGAGTTTTCATTTAACTTTCCTTAATGAGGTTGTCAGTCTAGTCAATGTTAGTCTATTGGCTATTCTATGAATAAGTAGTCTATCCATGAATAAGGGAGTTGACAGCATGCCTCGAAACTTTGTTTGTTTGTTTTTTTTTTTTTTTTTTTTTTGAAAGTTATCCAGTAGAATCGCGCTTTTGCTTCTCATACAGAAGGTCCCCGGATCGATTCTCACCGCAGGCAAAAAAAAGTACTTACCTACCTATGTTTTGACCGCAAATCTTTCAGTTTCCCCTAACAGAAAAGGTTCGTTCCGGATTTCTCCTATCCTGATGTCCTCTCTCTCTCTCTTCGATATGGACCTTAGCTGTTACAGTTTCCTCTATCAGAAAAATTAAACCTCAAAAAAAAAAAAAAAAACATAAAGTTCTCCCTTCAAGTTGGACTTTTGGGAATGGTTAGTATTTTGGGACGCCCTGTAAAGGCTCCACAAGGCTTCCATTAATATGTACTAGTTCCTAGTACATATCGAAAAGCCTGTGCCTTCCATCAAGGCAGAAGAGAACTAGGATTTTTATTCCACAGGGTTTGTTTGGACCACCCTGTATATAATTGAAGTTTCAGCTAATTAAAACGACATCCAAAACATCGTCCCTATACAAACAACCGTCCCACTTCCTTCCCCCTCTCTCTCTCCCTCTCTCTCTCTCTCTCTCTCTCTCTCTCTCTCTCTCTCTCTCTCTCTCTCTCTCTCTCTCTCTTCCAAACATCCTTTGGGAATAGCAACTTCGGACGGGACAGAATAGCACATCCGAATGGTACACTAGGGTACAAAAATTTTGGACGTATTGGCTTTGAAATTTGTGAGAAATCAGTTTTTTTTTAGGTTTGATAGAGAGAAGTCTGACAACGGAGATAGGTACTATCGTTCGGAAACCGAAGAGACAAGAGGGACAGTATAGGAGAAAGTCAACCGTTCCGAGAACGTAATGTTATCCATTTAGCATAAAGTTCACCCCAGGCGGGAATCGAACCCACGACCTGGCATGTACAAGGCAGACACGCACATGAGCTTTTAGCTGGTACCGAAAAACTTTCAGCTATACGAGTACATACCTATTTTTATAAGACTCAAGAAAAGGCTAATCACAGTAAAGAAAATAAAGGAATGGACATTTCCAAACTCTCCCAATTTTTTTTCTCCGGAGTGTATTTTTCTATTGAAACTCTATCGTTTCAAATAACATTTCTATCGTTTCAAATAACATCATTAAATCATCAATTGTTTATAATTATGCATCATTTAACCACGTGTAGTCATGCTTATTTAATTATGAGGGAAAAGCTACATTAATGAACGGTTAAATGCAAGAAAGGCTTAGTGCCCCTCAATCATTATTGTTTATAATTTAGAATTTATGCTGTCTATTAATTAATTTATAAAATATTAAATTTAACCGGTAGCTACATTGAACATTGGGGAATGGTAACTTCACCTACTTCACTTTGTACTACCGGTACATTAAAGGCTTTTTAGCAAGAAGGCCCTAACTGTACGAAGGGCTGGCCCTTTTGGAGTAAAACGCCTTTTCTAATGCTGAATATTGTTAAGAAGTTCCGAACTTTACTGAGGCCCTTTTAGAGTAAAATGGCTCTCTAATGCTGAATCTTGTTAAAAATCAATAATCAAAAAAGAATTACGATATCATGAATGTATACTTGTATCCATAACAATAATAACCCAACTTGTAATAGTACAAGGACGAGGTTTTTATTTACATCCAACAAAGCATTTTTGTGTCTATCAAAATTGACAATAATGACATTAATGACATTTGACATTACAAACAACTGTCACCCTTCCGTGCTTAGAAGGACCACAAAATGACGGGAAAAATGTCATAAAACGCGATAATCACCAAGCATTTGATGTACATTTCCAACTGAACTTCTCCCTCCAAATGGGTGAACTTAAACTTCTTTGGAAGAATAGAATAAATTTTCTCCATAAAAAAACTCAGTCTAAATTGAAGGGATGGAAGGCGGGAAAGTGGAATGGTGGAAGAAATAAAAAAATTGAATACAGCAGGGACGCATACTGGTGTGAACATCACGCGACTTTCCTTATCCCATTGAATGCTGCTTATTTGGGGGTTGTTCTATTGTAACTTTTACAATATCTCTAACGTCAGTATCGCTGAAAACCGCCAAAAAACGGTCGAAAACTGCCAAAAAGCGGTCAAAATATCGCCAACCGCAGCACCTATCTTAACCAAACGTTTTGTGTTGCATCCTTGTCACATTTGTGGGCTACATACCAAATTTCAAGTCTCTAGCTCATTCCATTCTCGAGATATTATTGAATTACACCGAAAACCGCCAAAAAGCGGCCGAAATGCCGCCAAGCGTTGCACCGATTGTTTCGTGTCGCATCCTTGTCACACTTGACAGCTGCATGTCAAATTTCAAGTCTTACCGTTCTCGAGATGTTTTGTTTACAGACAGACGGACAGACACACACACACACGGACCAATGGCTGAAACTTTGTATTTAGGCTCTAGGGACCTCAAAACGTGTTTTGGCACTAAAAACTGACCAGCTGACCCGATTACATCACTTTCCTTCCTATAGGATAAGGAAAGTAAAAAGCTGTAGAATAGATACAGCGAAGAGAAGAGAAAAGGTAGCAAAAAGAGAGAAAAAAAGGGGGGGATGAGGAACTAAAAGAGTATACATCTAATCATTTTAAAACACAACTTAAAAGGAATCGTCGAGCGAAAATAAATAAACACAAAAAAGTAAAAATCACGGACCAATGGCTGAAACTTTGTATTTAGGCTCTAGGGACCTCAAAACGTGTTTTGGAACTAAAAACTGACCATGAGAGTGTTCTCAACACGATTTTTCCCGACGCGACGACAAGTGGAAACGGGACTCTTAACCCGAAAATTCCGCAATGCTTTGACCCGTTTTCTTCTATAATTGCTCCTGGAAAATCCAATTGAATCATAGCACGAGGCTCCGTTTGAATGAACATTTGTGATGAAAATTCTCACAAAGATGATGTTGCTCTTTCTCAAAAATGATAAGACAGTTTTCTTTAAAGCAGTGGTTCGTAGCCTGTGGTTCGCGGACCTCAAGTGGTCCACGGGACACATATAAAAGTGGTCCACCGTTCGTAGTTTTCTAGAAGGTTGAAAAATAGGTGTACTTACATGACCACCTCGTTTAAGTTCACTACAAAAGTACGGGTGAACGGGTGTAATTTCAATAATTATGTTAATTAAAAACAGAAAGAAGCGGTTCCCAAAGAATTAGGTTTAGTATTAGTGGTCCACCACTTCTCAAATTTCAAGAACCCCTTCTCCAAATTCAATTTGTATATCTCTAGATGCTCTGGGATAATTTCAAATTGAACTCTCTGGGTATCGAGGAACACTTTCAAATTGAATTTTGAACTTGAAGTTGAATTTTCAAAATTTCCATTCATAGAATTGACCTTCGGAGGTCGAAGAAGTGGTTCCCAAAGAATTAGGTTTAGTATTAGTGGTCCATCACTTCTCAAAGTTCAAGAACCCCTTCTCTAAATTCAATTTGTATCTCTAGATGCTCTGGGATAATTTCAAATTGAACTGTCTGTGTATCGAGGAACACTTTCAAATTGAATTTTGAACTTGAAGTTGAATTTTCAAAATTTCCATTCATAGAATTGACCTTCGGAGGTCGAAACGAATTTAGAATAAATTATTTTCTTCTCCTCCTCTTCTTCTTTCTTCATTCATCTTCTTTTTTTTTCTTTTTCTTCTTCTTCTCCTCCTTCTTTTTCGTCTTCTTCGTCGATAATTGAGTCAATTTATTCATTCAGTCCACACTCTCTTTATCTCGGAAAGATACAAGATTGAGAGCTCCAAGCATGATCAAAAAGAAATTAATAATAAAGAGAAAATTGATGAAAATATAAACAGCATAAATGAGGCAGATTAAATTAAATAACGAGATAGAAAAATTGAGTGAAAAAAAAAAATGGAGATAAGGAAATCAGAAAAGCCAAAAGAAAAAAATCCAGAGGGAGAGAAAAAAAAATCATCTGGTGTGAACATCACACGACTTTCCTTATCCTATTGAATGCTGCTTATTTGGGTGTTGTTCTATTGTAACTTTTACAATATCTCTAACCGTTTAGTCAGTATCGCTGGAAACCGCCAAAAAACGGTCGAAAACTGCCAAAATGCGGTCAAAATATCGCCAACCGCAGCACCTATCTTAACCAAACGTTTCGTGTCTCATCCTTGTCACATTAGACAGCTGCATGCCAAATTTCAAGTCTCTAGCTCTTACCGTTCTCGAGATATTTTGTTTACAGACAGACACACACAAACACAAAATGCGGTCAAAATATCGGCAACCGCAGCACCTATCTTAACCAAACGTTTCGTGTCTCATCCTTGTCGCATTAGACAGCTGCATGCCAAATTTCAAGTCTCTAGCTCTTACCGTTCTCGAGATATTTTGTTTACAGACAGACAGACACACACACACACGGACCAATGGCTGAAACTTTGTATTTAGGCTCTAGGGACCTCAAAACCACAGGCTACGAACCACTGCTTTAAAGAAAACTGTCTTATCATTTTTGAGAAAGAGCAACATCATCTTTGTGAGAATTTTCATCACAAATGTTCATTCAAACGGAGCCTCGTGCTATGATTCAATTGGATTTTCCAGGAGCAATTATAGAAGAAAACGGGTCAAAGCATTGCGGAATTTTCGGGTTAAGAGTTCCGTTTCCACTTGTCGTCGCGTCGGGAAAAATCGTGTTGGGAACACTCTCATTATTTTGAAATTGCGTTACCTACAAGGACATTTTGTGTCGTTCGTGTGGGGAAAAATTCGTGTCCTGTTTAGTAGGAAGGACAATTTTTGTGTCGTGCAGAAAAAATCGTGTCGTGTCTAGTGGGAAACCTCTCTTTATTACATTGCATTGCCTAAAGAGAATTCGAAAAATCGGATGAAACTCACGACAAGTGTGAACGAGGTCTAACACGAGATTTTGCTCATGTGGGCGTCTGAAATATCATCGGATCATGAAACGATTGCATCGATGTTTCTGTCGTCTGTCTTCGCCAGGGAAAACGTTGAGAGAAGTAACAGCTGTCATATAATTAGTGAACCGTTTATTAATTCATTGGAAAAACATTTTAATGAGTTGAACATTTTTATTGATACCTACCCTACGCAGGTACACATTTTATTGGTGCCTGATAAAATCCAAGAGTTTTTCTTCAATTTCTTTCTTTTTGGAGAAAAGAAGCTTGATTTTAATTTAGACAGGGATTTTTCGATCCTCGAAGGGAATGTATGGATAACTAAAATAAATCACTAGTGTTTGCATTTTACTTTTTTTTTCTTTTTTTTTTTTTTACCTAATATTTTCCAACGAAATAACCGATTTTGAAATTTTTACCCGCTTACCTTATTTTGGTTCCCTAGCCATACTGGGTACAATATAGGGCTAATATAGAAATTAGTATATCCACAGGCTAAAGTGACACACATCTTTTTTCTTAGGTTACAATATATGGAGCCTTGACCTGTTGCTCACATATTTACTTATGTTATAATACATGCTTTGTTGGATGTAAATAAAAACCTCGTCCTTGTACTATTACAAGTTGGGTCATTATTGTCATGGATAAGTAGGTATTCATGATATCGCAATTCTTTTTTGATTATTGATTTTTAACAAGATTCAGCATTAGAAAGCCATTTTACTCTAAAAGGGCCTCAGTAAAATTCGGAACTTCTTAACAATATTCAGCATTAGAAAAGGCATTTTTACTCCAAAAGGGCCAGCCCTTCGTACAGTTAGGGCCTTCTTGCAAAAGAGCCTTTAATGTACCAGTAGTACAAAGTGAAGTAGGTGAAGTTACCATCCCCCAATGTTCAATGTAGCTATAATATTTTAACGTGTGAACGGAACAAAGGGATTTGGGTACCTACGTGTGGTAATTATTTGTTTATTACTTTGTCAATTATTTTTCGTTTGTTAATGTAGGTGTTTGTTTACTAAATAAATGGATTTTTGGTTTTTATTTGGATATTGTTGAGCTTTTGCTTTGTTTTGCATTTTGTATTTTATGTACATGGAAAGATACCTTAGGAACTCATGATGTTAATAATTATTGCTTACTGTGTTGACGTAGGTAAACGAGTATGGATGTTACTTTGATTTCTACAAAAAATTAGGAATACCTACCAAAATCTTGAAATTCTTTATTCTTTCTAATATGTTGGACTTATTTTTTCAGAAGCGGCAAATTGCTTCAAATGTTATCTGTTTTATTTATCTCATGTGCATTCTTAGGAAAAATATAGCGCTATAATAATATGGTGTTTTTTATGTATATTTATGTAGTTGTTTAGTGCTGTTTTTTCTAGTTTAATCCAAAACCGGAAACTGACACACATTTTTCTATCCTCTGGGAACTATGATGGGATTTCAACCACTTCTGGATAAAATTGTCCTCCAGAGTCCAACTTCTCCTTTAGCGGTTTGACCCAGCTCTTCAACTTTGCTCGAGGATGAAGGACAAACCATACTACAAAATGGGTGTGCTGATAATAATCTTTCATCTTCGATCCTCAATATTTTGATATTTACAGTTATATCCAGACCAAGCTGAAATTTGACTAGTTCTCACTTTGCTTCTGTCTCTTTGGAAGTTCACAAAGTTACTGAGTCCACCGTCCTGCATCAAAATGTTTCTCATTACCAAGCGTAGGTAAATTCTTCTTTGTATATCGGTAAATGTAAAAAACTTTGTAAAGAAATGTCTGCCGAAAATTGTTCACCGTCGACACCAAAGGGTTGAAAGAGCCGTGACGCCAAAATGACGCATGACGCCTTCTCGTGACGCGTTTTCTACGATGTTTCTCATTACCAAGCGTACATTCCTCTTTGTATATCGGTAAATGTAAAAAACTTTGTAAAGAAATGTCTGTCGAATGTTCACCGTCGACACCAAAGGGTTGAAAGAGCCGTGACGCCAAAATGACGCATGACGCCTTCTCGTGACGCGTTTTCTACCTGAAGGGCAGGCAGGTACTTAAGAAACTTGTTATCGCAGCATCAGCTGAAACGTCTCACTTCAACTTTCAGGGCTTCGTGCCCTTGCAACAGGGCCGTATTTATAATAGAATATACCCTGTTTATACTGCCAGAATGAGATTGAAAAGTCCCTCTACTCCCGCAGTCCGCAGTCTAAACGAGGTCTTATCTATTTAGTACATAATGGGTGTATTTAGGGGGGGCCGAGAGGGCCGGGCCTTCCCTCGAGTTCCATTTTTCTCCCTTACTATAGGGTCAGCAAGGAAGAGGAAGACCGCGAGCCCGTTACATCGACCAAGTAGTCAAATACTCCGGAAGCTGTTCATATCCGGAAATGAAGAGGAAGACTTCAGATAGGGAGGAGTGAAGAGCTGGTATTTAGTACAAAATTTAGGGGGGCCGAGAGGGCCGGGCCTTCCCTCGAGCTCCATTTTTCTCCCTTACTATAGGGTCAGCAAGGAAGAGGAAGACCGCGAGCCCGTTACATCGACCAAGTTGTCAAATACTCCGGAAGCAGTTCATATTCGGAAATGAAGAGGAAGACTTCAGATAGGGAGGAGTGAAGAGCTATCAACCAATCACAAGATTGAAGATGATGATGATGATGATGATGATGATGATGATGATGATGATGATGATGATGATGATGATGATGATGATTTTTGGCCGAAAACTGAGCGATGCAAAGCTCGCGGGTATCCCGCTAGTTTTTTTAATAAAAGTTTGCATAAACAAAGATCAAACAAATTAGATTTATTGTTTGTGTTTTTGTTGTTTGTCTGGCATACGTGAAGTACGTTAGGTAGGTACTCGAATTATGAAAAAACTTTTGTAATTTATTTATAATTAGCTAAATACCTACGTACCTTTGGTATTTAGCTAATTATACTGGTATACGTAGGTCTTTATACTACCTATTTATGTAAAATTTTGTAGTACATTTGTAAAACTTATTATTTAAATTTGATCATAATATTATACCTACATACCTATGATAAAAAAAGAGTTATCAATTATTATGCAGGTACCTACCAGATCTAGGCTTTTTAATGCAATAATTCATTTTTTATTAAACAAATATAGGTACCTACATTATACAAATGTACATACATTACTTTTATTTATTGTTCTATCCTGAATGAAATATGAACATAGTCAACCTTCCTTTATTTGCATGCGCATTGTGCATAAATGCAGACCTACCTCATTAATAACATTTTCATTGTTACATTTATTAGACCTACGAGTACTAATTGAATAAAAATAGTAAAAATAAAAGATTATTTAAAAAAAAAAAAAAAACGTGGGTTTTGATTCAAATGGGAAAGAGTACACCAGTCTGCCTCTCAATCACAATCTGAATACTCTCAATTTCCAAGGGTTTGATTTTTTTTCTCCATCCACTAATTGATTTTTTCCCTCAATGATCTTTTCCCACTAATTCTCCTCCTAGTTTCCGTATTCCCTTGTTTTCTTCTCTTTTATTGGTCTTTTTTCTTCTTTCTTTATTTCTAGTACCTATGTTATCTTTATATATTGGTATCTTTCTTTGATCCCTTGTTTCTCTGATTAGTTCTGTCTAAGAGATCCAGGAAGATTGAAACTAGCCCTAGGCTACTTGATGGTTTCTAAAGAGTATAAGTAGTGCTTTTTTTCAGACTGTCAGCTTCAGCTTGGAACAAGATGTTCTATTTTGCTTTGCCACAACTATGAATATTGTGTCACAACTAATTACAAAATATACTAATAATAAACATTGAAAAAAGACCCTCTTTGGACTCCTCTGTTGTCAGTTAACAACGAAACATAACAATGGTATAATTGTTAAAGCAACCTCGAAATACATACAAAAAATGTAAAGAAATACATAAATACATAGAACTACACACAGAAATACATTGAAAATATATATGTAGAAATACATAGAATTACATACAGAAATACATAGAAATACTCGAAATACATAGAATTTAAATCGGCTAAATTGAATTGACCCTGATATTGAACCCTGTGGGCTCTCAGCTATCACAATATCAAACGCCTTATTGATGTCTCATTTTGCGATTCTGCTCTTGAATTCATACAGGGTGTAGAAAAAGCGAGGTTCTACAATAGATACTGGATGCGTCACTTTGTTTGCAACATTGTTTATTTGTCCAATTTACAACTGTTACCTACAAGTAGGTACGTAGTTTAAATAGGTACGTGAATGTATTCCTAAATATTCTAAAAGGTCAATAATCAAGATAGAAAGAAACATTGAACATAGAAAGAATAAAGAATTTCAAGATTTTGGTAGGTATTCCTAATTTTTTGTAGAAATCAAAGTAACATCCATACTCGTATATCTACGTACCCGGAGAGATGAGAGAGAGAGAGTGTAAAGAGAGAGAGAAAAAAAAATAGCAAAAAACCTGCAATAGTGAAAGCAATAGAAATTGGAAATCTATTAATAGGTATCATCTAACTACAAAACTACATCTACCATAAAAAATAATAGGTGCAATGAAAAAATCATCATGGGACCTAAATCTAAATCTCCCTAATAAAAACCTCTGAAATTTTGTAATAGTTCTTTTACAAAATTACATCTCTCAAGGGGATTCAGTGAAAAATACAAAATGCAAAACAAAGCAAAAGCTCAACAATATGTAGAAATCAAAGTAACATCCATACTCGTATACCTACGTCAACACAGTAAGCAATAATTATTAACATCATGAGTTCCTATTTCCCAAGGTATCTTTCTATGTATGTATCGCAAAGGTCAAGGCATTCAAAGATATCGAGAAAGCTTCAAATGAAGATTGACATAAATATGGCACCTACGTCAACACAGTAAGCAATAATTTTTAACATCATGAGTTCCTAAGGTATCTTTCTATGTATGTATCGCAAAGGTCAAGGCATTCAAAGATATCGAGAAAGCTTCAAATGAAGATTGACATAAATATGGCAAAGATATTATAACATAAGTAAATATGTGAGCAACAGGTCAAGGCTCCATATATTGTAACCTAAGAAAAAAGATGTGTGTTGCTTTAATCGTTTACAGTCTTTCCGTAAGACTGTAGATCTACAGACTGTATCTTCTCCTGTAGATATACTAATTTCTATATTAACCCTATATTGTATGCAGTATGGATAGGGAACCAAAATAAGGTAAGCGGGTAAAATTTTCAAAATCGGTTATTTCGTAGGAAAATATTTGGTAAAAAAAAAGTAAAAATGGAAACACTAGTGATTTATTTTAGTTATCCATACATTCCCTTCGAGGATCAAAAAATCCCTGTCTAAATTAAAATCAAGCTTCTTTTCTCCAAAAAGAAAGAGATTAAAGAAAAACACTTGGATTTTATCAGGCACCAATAAAATGTGTACCTACATAGGGTAGGTATCAATAAAAATGTTCAACTCCTTATTAAAATGTTTTTCCAATGAATTAATAAACGGTTCACTAATTACATGACAGCTGTTACTTCGCTCAACGTTTTCCCTGGCGAAGACAGACGACAGAAACATCGATGCAATCGTTTCATAATCCGATGATATTTCAGACGCCCACATGAACAAAATCTCGTGTTAGACCTATTTTATGGAGGTGTAAATTATCCCCTGGGATGAACCCTTCCACAAGATCCCCATTTAGATTCACAGCATGAATGCATGATAGATTCCTTTGGTGGTGGATAGTTCCTTTGTGCTTTGTGTCGGTTTTGGCAAGGTTGAAAATAGGACTCATATACATAGGTGATGAGGTCATACATGTTCATATTATTTTGTATTATAAGTGAGAGGCGTTCACTAGAGATGCGTCTCACACTTCAGTTATCAAAGATTTCCCTTTGACGTTTCGAATGTAGGGGCTTTTGAGGCATTGTCCTTTGAGCCATTTGTAAGTGGGTCGTGAGTTTCATCCGATTTTTCGAATTTTCTTTAGGCAATGCAATGTAATAAAGAGAGTTTTCCCACTAGACACGACACGATTTTTTCTGCACAACACAAAAATTGTCCTTCCTACTAAATAGGACACGAATTTTTCCCCACGAACGACACAAAATGTCCTTGTAGGTAACGCAATTTCAATGAGAGTGTTCCCAACACGATTTTTCCCGACGCGACGACAAGTGGAAACGGGGCTCACCTGAAAATTCCGCAATGATTTGACCCGTTTTCTTCTATAATTGCTCCTGGAAAATCCAATTGAATCATAGCACGAGACTCCGTTTGAATGAACATTTGTGATGAAAATTCTCACAAAGATGATGTTGCTCTTTCTCAAAAGTGATAAGACAGTTTTCTTTAAAGCAGTGGTTCGTAGCCTGTGGTTCGCGGACCTCAAGTGGTCCACGGGACACATATAAAAGTGGTCCGATCTAAATTCTAATTGGACAGTACTAAGCAGAAAAGAACCGTCCATAATGCGATTACCCTGAAGGATGGTTCTTTCCTGCTTAATGAGGTCTAATTGTGAATTGAATTTAGAAACAAAGACAAACGGAACTGAATTCTATCTATCTAGACATCTAGAGTCTGGGCTTCTCATCTTCTCAGCAGAAATCTGAGGACATTGAAGGAGCTAGGAACCCAAGGAGCGAGCAGCTCAAGGAGAGAGGAGCCCAGACGTTTCTGCATCCAGGCCAGGGGACCAATTGGACAGTATTAAGCAGCAAAGAACCGTCCAATCCGTCCATAAGGCGATTACCCTGAAGGATGGCTCTTTCCTGTTTAATGATGTCTAATTGTTAATTGAATTTAGAAACGAAGACAAACGGAACTGAATTCTATCTATCTAGACATCTGGAGTCTGGGCTTCTCATCTTCTCAGCAGAAATCTGAGGACATTGAAGGAGCTAGGAACCCCAGGAACGAGCAGCTCAAGGAGAGAGGAGCCAAGACGTTTCTGCATCCAGACCAGGGGATTTGATACCCCTGATCGCGGGCCTTCGGGCACGATGGTCTATTTGTGAATTGAATTTAGAAACAAAGTCAAACGGAACTGAATTATATCTATCATTCTATCTAGACATCTGGAGTCTGGGCTTCTCATCTTCTCAGCAGAAATGTGAGGACATTGAAGGAGCTAGGAACCCAAGGAGCGAGCAGCTCAAGGAGAGAGGAGCCCAGACGTTTCTGCATCCAGGCCAGGGGACCCCTGATCGCGGGCCTTCGGGCACGATGGATTCTTGAACGTGAACGCTGCAAGCCAGTCAGAAGATACTGCCCGTCACTCTGGCTCAGATCGTCTGATAGACAGTCGAAACGTGTGTGACGGAAAAATCTCTGGGTCTGAAGATTTTTCTGCCACACACCTACCTACGTTCCCTGGGTCTGACAGACGTATGACGGTCCGAGCGTGAACGGCAGGCATATTCGTAAGCCAGGCAAAAGTCCAGAAGATAAGACTGGAGCCACTCAACAGACATTTTACCTCCTGCAGTTTGCAGTCAAGTACTCCTTAGCTTCCATCTCTCTGGAGAATATAAATTGCACCATGCTGTTGCTAGATTACTTGCCATTTCTTAAGGTACATCTTTATGTGTCTGGACTTGTGTCTTGTAGGATTAGACTCTCGCTGCTATTCGCTAACCTTTCAGCGTCAATTTGTTTCACTTTAAAGGCTTTTAGCTGAAGTCCCTTTAGGGATGAACTATTTTTTAAAGCTTTTAAGAAATGACTTTTCTTCGAATGCCTTTCAAATTTTCACTTTTATTTTAAACTGTTTGTGGAGTGAAAATGGCACTGACCAAATTTAACTTGAGTTTGAACATCTCGATGAATGTCTCAGTAACTTTGTGAGTTCAAACTGTGAGTTTAAATTTTTTATACTTCTATTGTGGTCCTCGTCATACCGTGAAAACCGCACTGATCATATTTAACTTGAGTTTAAACTCAAACCGCAGTTCAAGGCAAACTTCCTACCTCTCAGTAGTCTCAGTATTCGACCCACTTGAACTTCAAAGACTACCCATTCCTCTATAGGACTACCCATTCCTTTATGAGATCCCATTCCATTATGGGAAGCATAGGAAGTAATCACACACAAAAAGCCCAAACTGAGGCTTAGGTGTAGGGGCTGAGACCAAAAGGACGGGTTGAGCTTCTACGAAGCTACGAATCATAGGAAGTACTTCTAACTTTCTGAACTGCACAGCTTTCGAATCAAAAGATTTCAATTTCCATCACAAGTTCCCAAAAAAAAACAATTCCGAGGAGTTTTGGGAAAACGTATTGCAAAGGACACGTGGTCTTTCAAACGAAGATGAAGATGAGGAGAAGGAAGAAGAAGTAACTTTGTGAGTTCAAAGTGTGAGTTTAAATTTTTTATACTTCTATTGTGGTCCTCGTCATACCGTGAAAACCGCATTGATCATATTTAACTTGAGTTTAAACTCAAATCGCAGTTCAAGGCATAACGTAAAAACTACACTTCAAAATAAGAGAATGAGTTCCGAGTTCCATTATCTCTTGAAAATGGTTTCATGAAACTTCCAACCTCTCAGTAGTCTCAGTATTCGACCCACTTGAACTTCAAAGAATGGGTAATTCCTCTATGGGACTACCCATTCCTTTATGAGATCCCATTCCATTATGGGAAGCATAGGAAGTACTCACACACAAAAAGCCCAAACTGAGGCTTAGGTGTAGGGGCTGGTCAGCCCCAAAGGACGGGTTGAGCTTCTACGAAGCTACGAATCATAGAAAGTACTTCTAACTTTCTGAACTGGACAGCTTTCGAATCAAGAGATTTCAATTTCCATCACAAGTTCCCAAGAAAACAATTCCGAGGAGTTTTGGGAAAACGTATTGCAAAGGACACGTGGTCTTTCAAACGAAGATGAAGATGAGGAGAAGGAAGAAGAAGAAGAAGAAGGATAAGGAGAGGAAGAAGAAAAAAGAAGAAGACGGGCTGCCTACTTCAAAGTTTGCCTACTGAAAATTTACATCCAATAGATTTCCGACAAGTAGTTTAGTGAAGTGTCTAAAAGTGAAGAGAAATGTCTGAAAAGGGTTTTGTAGGTTTTTTTTTTTAAGAGGTTTGACAGAGGGAACTGTACCTAACTGCTATGGTCTTATCGTCCCGAAATCGAAGAGAGAAAGAAGACAGGATAGGAGAAAGCCGACGCACTACCAACTAAGCTAACTAGGCTGGCTTTTGTAGGTTTGACTAAAAGAAGTATCGTAAGCTGTAGAACTATCTAAAAGGCCTCGTAAGGAACCCTTCAGACGGCCAATCGGGCCCAAAATCTAGAGAACAAAAGACCTTTAGGTGTTCAAAATGTTTGCCAAATTGCATCAATATCGGACAAACGGTCCGGGAGTTATGGCGAACCAAACAAGCAGGGTCCGTCCCTCCGGGAATTTTTTAGCCCGTAATGATTAGAGAAAATCAGTACCTATGTACCTACCTAATTTGTTTAATATTCAGTTTATTATTATTATTATTATTATTATTCTTGATTTGATTTTTTGATTTTACTTTCATGTAATGATTTAAAATCAAGACTAGAGCCCGTTATCCCTTTATTCCTTTATAATAGCTCAAGTCACCCATCCATTTATTGGCCTTGCTCGGCGTAGCTTAACATAGATGACGCTAAAACCGGTCTTAAATGATCGACTGAAGGGTTATCTAAAACTTTCTCAGACGACACCGAAGCGAATACAATACGTCCCTTATACCTTTTTATTACTATTGTAATA
>NW_007377693.1:56305-74963 GCF_000475195.1 Diaphorina citri
AAATCTTCCAAACTTTTTTTTTTTTTTTTTTTTTTTTTTTAAGGGAACTACGTATACCTGACCAATTCTTCTTTTTCGATGTTATCATTATTACCTATTACTAACAAGTTATTGTTCTTCTTCTCCTCCTCCTCCTCCCTCTTCTTCTGTTACTCCTCCCTTTTCAGAAAAATAAAATATTATCATCTTGGAATATACAAAATAAGTATAATAAACAAACAAACAACCAGAGAAGCATACATGTCGGCAATAAATAAGCTCGTAGGAGCGCCAAAACTTACACAAAGTTACAAGTCACTGTAATTTACTGTGACGCCAGCCAGAGTGGGGGGGAGAAAGAAAGAAAACAAGGAGATGGAGGAGGAGACATATAGAAAGAGAACGAGATGAAATTGAGAGAAGAGAAGGAGGAGATATACCTACATAGAAAGAAAACAAGATGAAGATGAAAATGAAACAAGAAGAAGAGGAGACAAAGAAAAGAAAATGAATGTGAAGGAAGGAGAAGGAGAGGAGACATACAAAGAACGCAAAATGAAAATGAAGGGAGGAGAAGAGAAGGAGGAAACAATAAGACATAGATAGAAAACAAAATGAAGAAGGTTAGAAGAGGAGAATAAAATGAGAAAAAGAAGACGAAGAGGGAGGGAGAGGAGAGGGAAAGGCGAAAAAAGATGAGGGAAGCAAAAACAAAAATTATGTGGGAAGTAGGGTAAAATAATGTGAGGAAAAAAAGCCAAAAGATTAGGAACAAGAAAAAAAGTGGGAGTAGGAAAAGACGAACAAGTAAAACCAAGGAGAAGAAAATACTGGAAGAAAAAGAATAAGTTGAGGAGAAGGAGGAGGAAGAGGAGAGAAAGAAGACGAAAAGACTCAAATGAAAGAAAAAATCCTAGCAAGAGAGAGAGAGAGAGAGAGAGAGAGAGAGAGAGAGAGAGAGAGAGAAGATTACTTAAAACAAAGCATACGTGTGGGCTACAAAATTAAGTGAAACGCATTTAATTTTATCTCTCTCTCTCTCTTTCTTTCTCCTCTATATATATCTATCTCTATCCTTCTCCATGTTTCCTTTCTCCATTATCTCTCTCTCTCTCACATACCACATTTCCACATAAATTTAATTTAGTCCCGTCTCATGAACTATGTCTCCTTTTCTATTCTCTCTCTCTCTCTCTCTCTCTCTCTCTTCTTCGTGTGTTACATAATTATTTATTTTTTGCTCGTTGTAAACCATTTGGTACTAACAACAACATAACAAAACAAATAGACAGACAAAATACATAAGGGAAAGATTAGTTCCAAGATTAAATTGAACTCGACGATTTTTCCATTCATCTCTCTCTCTCTCTCTCTCTCTCTCTCTCTCTCTTTCTTTACTCACTCACTCTATTCTCTCTCTCTGTCTCTTTCTCTATTTCCTTTCTCTCTCTCTTACTTCGTTTTATGTCTCATTCTTTAATATGGTATAAATGTCTTTTCCTTTTAACTGTTTAGTCCTTTCTCTCTCTCTATCTCTCTCTCTCTCTCTCTCTCTCTCTCTCTCTCTCTCTATTCTATCTTTCTCTTAAAAGCTCAAACACACTCTAAAGCACAACTTGGTTTCGGGGCGTTTAATAAAATAGCCTTATTTCTTATTTCCCTCTCTCTCTCTCTTTTTCTCCCTCTCTCTATTTTCTTTCTCTCTCTTACTTCGTTTTATGTCTCATTCTTTATGGTATAAATGTCTTTTCCTTTTAACTGTTTATTCCTTTCTCTCTCTCTCTCTCTCTCTCACTCACTCACACACTCACTCTATTCTCTCTCTGTCTCTTTCTCTATTTCCTTTCTCTCTCTTACTTCGTTTTATGTCTCATTCTTTATGGTATAAATGTCTTTTCCTTTTAACTGTTTATTCCTCTCTCTCTCCCTCCCCCCTCTCTCTCTCTCTTCTCTATCTTTCTCTTAAAAGCTCAAACACACTCTAAAGCACAATTTGGTTTCGGGGCGTTTAATAAAATAGCCTTATTTCTCATTTCCCCCTCCCTTTACTCTGTCTCTCTTTCTATATTTCCATCTCTCTCTCTCTCTCTCTCTCCTTTTCTCTTCTCCTCCTTCTCTCTCTCTCTCTAAGTTCTTCTATTTCTTCCTTTCTCAACTACTATTACCTTATACTACCCTCCTGTTTTTCTCTCTCTTCCCTCTTTCTTTATTTCCTTTTCTACTACTTTCTCTTTCTCTCGCCTTCTATTTCTATTTATCTTTCTCTCTCTTCTCTCTTTTTTCTTTCCTTTCACTTTTATTCCTCCTTCTCTTCTCCGGCCTCTCCTTTTTCTGTTTCTCTCTTTCCTTTTACTCCTCTTCTTTCTCTCTCTCTCTCTCTCTCTCTCTCTCTCTCTTCTCCTCCTTTTCTTTTCTCTTGTATTCTTTCTCAGTTTCTTTTTTTTATCTTTTTCTCGTCTTCTACTTGTCTCTCTTTACTACTCCTCCCCCTCCTCTCCTCTCTCTCTTCTTTCCTCCTTTTCATCTACCCCTCCTTCTTTTTGTCTCTCTCTCTCTCTCTCTCTCTCCCTCCCTAGTAATGGCTGAGTGGTTTTAAGTAGCTTTTAACCTCGATCTGTTGATAATAAGAAGGAAATATGACATGAAGTCTCCAAACATACAGGGTGTTAGCTATAGCAACAAAACGGTTAGAGATATTGTAAAAGTTAGGGTAAAAGAACACTCAAATAAGCATCATTCAATAGATTTTATAAAATTTTAGGTATTATTATTGACTTTTTTGTAGGTACCTATATGTTTGTGTTATTAGTATGATACCTTCTAAAGGTAGATATACGAGTATTTTGTGTCCTATCGCCATTTTTTATACCTACATACCATCCTGCCTAGGTGGCAATTGGCAATACCCTCCTACTTCCTAGAAGCCATTATTTTTATGGCATGAAAATAGACGAGCACATTGCATAACTTTAAAAGTTTCCAGGCACTCATAAAAAAGTTTTGTCTACTTTCAGCAATAACATCATCACTTTACCAAGTAGTTAGGTATCTAAGCAGGTATCTCTTGCGAGTACCTACCTAACTATAAATTTATAAGACTTACCTATCTCTAGGTACTTACTTATAAGACCCATAATAGCTGGAGTTATGAAGTTTAATAGGTGGACGGTACTTTAGTCATAAATTTATTAAACCATCAAGTTCATTGGTTAATTAGAAAACCTTCACTTTACGTAAAATCCTTTGTGACCACTTAATTTTGTAGGAAATTTTCTTAACTTTAAACGTATGTTTTTACTTTTTATATTGAGGGCGTGATTTAGGAGTTACAGGCGGAAAACTAAAAAAAGTGCCAAAAGTATGCACTTTTTTCGAGGTTTTTTGCCCCCCCCCCAAAAGTTATCCCTTGGGATTTCAAGGTCGAAAATTTGGTCCAACACTCACTTCCGTATGAGGGACATAGGGATGATGGGCACAATACTCCCTTCCTATTTAGGTGCTGGGACAACACGAGAACACCAGAAAGTAACCCGTTGAAATATTTGCAATCGAAAAACGAGTACAGGTACAAATATTTGGCCACCCTGTAGAATGAACTTTTCTTCTAAGATTTGAATGTTTGAATGAGTTGGAGGAGAATCCCATTTATTTGGAATAAGGGATGAATACTGAATGTAGAACTATCAACGTGGAACCTATTCAGGGTGCGCCAGAAAAACAATGACAACAGTTCAGGGCTCTCATCATTTCCAATAATACGTATATTTCTCTGAGTCATTTTCCTGACTTCGGCTTCGTTTCCAAGAAAAGTTTAAAAAACGACTTTTAGAAAATTTACAAACCTTGTGCCAGTTTTTAGGTCATAATCGATAAACTGTTTTTGTTAAAAACAGGAGCCAGAGCACAAATTTTACACACAAGACTCGATTTTCAATGTGCAAATTTTTGATATTATCTTTTCTTAGAGTTCGATTTTTTTTTATAAATTAAAGATCCCTATAAACTCTGACTTGGAAGACATTTCCTGGACCATCCTGTATATAATCCTCACACATCATTTGCATCTGTATCATCAGGGTGTATGAGTGAAATTGTGCAAACAAACGAGAGAGAGAGAGAACTTTTGAGATGATATTCCGTACATCAAGTAAATTGTATTTGAAATAAAAATAAATTTTGAAAGAGAATTGATGAAAGATCAAAAGAAGACCAAGATTCGGGAGACTTGAAGGGAATTCGGGGGAAAAATCACCCACTCGAGGGAATTTATTTTTTCAGAAGCGGCAAATTGCTTCAAATGTTATCTGTTTTATTTATCTCATGTGCATTCATAGGGAAAATATAGCGCTATAATAAGATGGTGTTTTTTATGTATATTTATGTATTTGTATGAAAACAAAACAATAAAAAATAATATCCAACAATAATATCCACTTCAGGTAGGTGGGAACGAACTCAGTATTGAACCCTTACAGATTTGGGAACGAACTGGCGCAAAAAAAGGTCAGCGGGAACGAACTGGCGACCTCCCGTTGTTTAATGCCATTTTTTCTAGTTTAATTTAAAACCGGAAACTGACACACATTTTTCTATCCTCTGGGAACTATGATGGGATTTCAACCACTTCTGGATAAAATTGTCCTCCAGAGTCCAACTTCTCCTTTAGCGGTTTGACCCAGCTCTTCAATAAACTTTGCTCGAGGATGAAGGACAAACCAGACTACAAAATGGGTGTGCTGATAATAATCTTTCATCTTCGATCCTCAATATTTTGATATTTACAGTTATATCCAGACCAAGCTGAAATTTGACTAGTTCTCACTTTGCTTCTGTCTCTTTGGAAGTTCACAAAGTTACTGAGTCCACCGTCCTGCATCAAAATGTTTCTCATTACCAAGCGTAGGTAAATTCTTCTTTGTATATCGGTAAATGTAAAAAACTTTGTAAAGAAATGTCTGCCGAAAATTGTTCACCGTCGACACCAAAGGGTTGAAAGAGCCGTGACGCCAAAATGACGCATGACGCCTTCTCGTGACGCGTTTTCTACCTGAAGGGCAGGCAGGTACTTAAGAAACTTGTTATCGCAGCATCAGCTGAAACGTCTCACTTCAACTTTCAGGGCTTCGTGCCCTTGCAACAGGGCCGTATTTATAATAGAATATACCCTGTTTATACTGCCAGAATGAGATTGAAAAGTCCCTCTACTCCCGCAGTCCGCAGTCTAAACGAGGTACCTTCCTCGGCGTAGCTTAACATAGGTAACGCTAAAACCGGTCTTAAATGATCGACTCCTACTAAACAGGACACGAATTTTTCCCCACACGAACGACACAAAATGTCCTTGTAGGTAACGCAATTTCAAAATAATGAGAGTGTTCCCAACACGATTTTTCCCGACGCGACGACAAGTGGAAACGGAACTCTTAACCCGAAAATTCCGCAATGCTTTGACCCGTTTTCTTCTATAATTGCTCCTGGAAAATCCAATTGAATCATAGCACGAGACTAAGAGCTGTCAACCAATCACAAGATTGAAGATGATGATGGGGTAGACTCCGAAAATTTGGACCATCCACCCCCACCCCACCTCCCCCGGTACATCAGTGTTTGGACCCTCGGGCCCCCGTCGACAAAATCCTGGATACGGCCCTGGCTTGCAAAGTGGGGAAAAGTTTGTTCGACGTGTTACGTAACATCTTTGAGAAACCAGGAGAAGGGAAATGGGAATGGGGACCTCCTCCCTCCCGAGCTTGGGAGGAAAGGTGAGAAACATCTTTGAGAAGAAACCCGGAACAAGGACGTGAAGGGTTGAAATAAGAAAAGGGAGAGAGTAGGAATAAGGAAAAGGGGAAATAAATGAGAACAGAACATTTGGAGAAGTTTTACATGTGCTTTTCGTTCGGGGTAAATACCTTCAAGTCGCGTGGTTTGCGGAAATTGCGGCTGGTGGTGCCGTGAATCGTGAAATGTAATTAAAATATAAGTTCTCGCTTTTCCCCGAAACTGCCAATTTGTCGAAATTGACAGGTAGAAACTTCCTAAATAGGTATTACCTATGATATTATTGTTATGAGTGTAATTATGAACCAGTTCTTGAGAAAACCTGAAGGCTCTTTCCCGCTTGTCGTGAGTTTCATCCGATCTTTTCCCGAATGTCCTGTAGGCAATGTAATTTAAATGAGAGTGTTCCCACTACACACGACACGATTTTTTTCCGAACGACAAGCGGGATGAAAAGCAATATGATCCCTAAAGCAAAATACGAAACACTATTGAAGATGATGGTGTCTTTCTAGCGACTGTAAACATTATGGTTGCTGATAGCCTGGTCAAAATGATATTCCTTGTTTACACACTAACACACATTGTCCAACACGTTTCGCCACAAAACAAACATCAATATAACCTTACGGAGAACTTCTCAATAATTTATGGAGGCGTAAACTATCCCCTGGGATGAACCCTTACACAAGATCCCCATTTAGATTCACAGCATGATAGATTCCTTTGGTGGTGGTTAGTTCCTTTGTGTCGGTTTTGGTAAGGTTGAAAATAGGACTCATATAGGTACATGGGTGATAAGGTCATACATGTTTATATTATTTTGTATTATAAGTGATAGGCGTTCACTAGAGATGCGTATCACACTTCAGTGATCAAAGATTTCCCTTTGACGTTTCGAATGTAGGGGCTTTTGAGGCATTGTCCTTTGAGCCATTTGTAAGTGGGTGTTCCGATTTGTAAGTAGGTGTTCTGACGACGCATATTGTAGATATGTAATTATTCAATATCTGACAGAGTCCATGTGAGTTCTCTTCGAAGGTATTCAAATAAGATGCTATCTAGAAATTTGTAAGTGGGTGTTCCGATTTGTAAGTAGGTGTTCTGACTACGCATATTGTAGATATGTAATTATTCAATATCTGACAGAGTCCATGTGAGTTCTCTTCGAAGGTATTCAAATAAGATGCTATCTAGATTCTAATTGGACAGTAGGTATTAAGCAGAAAATAGAATAGAATAGAATATACCTTGTTTATCCTGCTCGAATGAGACTAAAAAGTCCCTTTACCCCAGCAGTCTAAACAAGGTCTCGTGTATTTTATGGGTTTAACATGGTACAATACGTAATTAATACAGAAAAGAACCGCCCATAAGGCGATTACCGTGAAGGATGGTTCTTTCCTGCTTAATGAGGTCTAATTGACCCGCTTGAACTTCAAAGACTACCCATTCCTCTATGGGACAACCCATTCCTTTATGAGATCCCATTCCATTATGGGAAGCATATTAGGAAGTACTCACACACAAAAAGCCCAAACTGAGGCTTAGGTGTAGGGGCTGGTCAGCCCCAAAGGACGGGTTGAGCTTCTAGGAAGCTACGAATCATAGGAAGTACTTCTAACTTTCTGAACTGGACAGCTTTCGAATCAAAAGATTTCAATTTCCATCACAAGTTCCCAAGAAAACAATTCCTAGGAGTTTTGGGAAAACGTATTGCAAAGGACACGTGGTCTTTCAAACGAAGATGAAGATGAGGAGAAGGAAGAAGAAGAAGAAGGAGAGGAAGAAGAAAAAAGAAGAAGACGGGCTGCCTACTTCAAAGTTTGCCTACTGAAAATTTACATCCAATGAGGAAGAAGAAAAAAGAAGAAGACGGGCTGCCTACTTCAAAGTTTGCCTACTGAAAATTTACATCCAATAGATTTCCGACAAGGGATGTTTAATTTGGCAGTTTTAATTAAAACACGAGGTTTTCTCTAATGGAACATGATCTGCCACCTAAACACACACATTCGCCCAATATTGATACAAAATCTACAAGCAGGCCCTTTCAGATTGGGGCCCATGCGGTCCCATTTGCCCCAGACTCGGGTTCTTCAAAAGGGGCCAGAACTACCATACACAAAAAGTCCCATCTGAGGCTTTGGTGTAAGGGGTAGACAGCCCTAAAAGATGTCTTAAGCTTCTACAACCCCCCCCCCAATTTAAAATAAGAGTACCAAGTATTCTTTTGTTTGTAAAGGTAAGTCTAAACATAGTCGACAGGCCGTCGATCGACATTGAATGCTGTCGAGGCAGTGTGGACGGTTCAGTTGAAATCGACAAACGGCCTGTCAACTAATAATAATAGTCCTATTTATACTGCTCGCATAGGACTGAAAAGTCCCTTTAGTCCAGCAGTTGGCTACTACTATTATTGTGGTCAAATTCTCAAATTATATTGAGGATAAAATTCCATACCTCGGCTGGGATTAAACCCACGCCCTCCTGTTTACCAGGCGAGCGCCTTGACCACTACACCACCGAGGTAGGTATGTGTGGACACATCTTTAAATTCGTTACAAGGAGGGGCCGATTGTTGGAGTTAGCACCGTTGCCTCGATTAGGCTAGGCTGTGGACGGCCCCTGGCCACAAGTACATGCAATTCCCATTATTGTCAACAGTCTGCTCTTAACACCCTCAGGACTATTTGTTCAGGCCCTCACAAAGTAAACTATTACAACTAAGGGGACGAGACGGGATGTTGGATAGGGAAGAAAATGGCAATAGTTGCTTCAATGTGTATAATAAATTTGATTGAGAAATGATTGGATCTCATGTTAATTCATGGATCAGCCGAAGTGTTGTTAGGCGACAACATGCCAACAGAGAAAGAAATTAAAGAAGTATAAGTAGAGTATATAAATGGATTGGACATTGGATTGGACATTTTTTGTTTAGACACAATGAGTATTTGGTCAATATCATAGAAGGAAGAAGAGATGGCAAGCAAGGAAGAGGAAGGCCAAGATTGATGTACATTGATCAAGTTGTGAAGGCATCGGGTTGTACCAGTTATCAAGAAATGAAAGCGAAGACATCAGATCGATCGGAATGGAGAGCTGCCAACCAATCTTAGGATTGAGGAGAAAGAAGAAGAAGAAGTAGAGTATTGATGCCTTATTAAGCGCAGGAAGAATCAAAATAGGGTGAAAATGTCTGAACATTTCATAACAGCCCATTTCAGTAAAATGGAATGTAAAAGCAGGAAAAGGACATACATAGGTACATGATTGCCCTGTTTTCCTATTTCAGTAATAGGTATAGACACTAAAAGCAGGAAAATTACCCACGTGACTGCCCTATTTTCGAGACACAAATAGATCTCATTGTCTTTACAAACATCAAAATATACCAGAACCTACATCGACACGGACAAAGCATTCGATGTAGTGTGTAGTATTGTAGGTATTACAATATCATCATATTAGCCAAACCACAGGGGTATGTTCGAGGACCGTACAAATTCATTAACTTAATTATTAACTTTGTATTTCTTTCCATTTTCATTTCCACTTCTATTCTTTTCACTTTTATATTTTCTGTATTCCATTTTCTATATTCCCCTTTTCCTTTGTCTTCTTGCCTTCTTCCTAATTCATTCGACACGGGCACCACTTTTCTGTTATTGGTGCTTTCGCTCCAGAAATCCCTTTTTGTGGACTGTTTCCAACTTTCTACATACCTACTTTCCTTTGAGTTTTGAAAGGATTAAATTCTGCCAATTTGTGTGTTCTTTCATGTGTTTCTTGTAAGTCTTTACGTTGTACGTTTGTGTGATCTTTCATTGTAAGAATCAGTTTTTCTTGTTTGTTCTCTTTTCTTCTTCTCCTTCGTCTTCTTATTATTTAGTCTTCTTTTAACTCCATTCACAGTAGTTTCTTTGCCTCGAGTTCTTATAAAGTTTTTTGAACGAAACTCTGTTTTCGGGAACACAAGAAACTAAATACCAAAAGAAAGTTACACAGACAAATTTACAAACAACAAGGTAAACTCATTAGTTCTTGGAACAAAAGTAACTCTGGTCAGGTCTGACTACCTCAATCCAAGACTACAAGAGCATTTTCTACGGCTTATGAGCTTACCATTGCATCTAATATTAATGGGAAAGTTAGTGACACTGTGAAAGTAAAATCCATTGAAAACAAATTACAAGAAAGTACACGATGGTCAACTAGAAAGAAGAGATGGGAGGAATATTAATGAAAAACAAACACTGAATGGAACAAACAGGGATATCATTGAAAAGCGGACAAAGGACAGACCAAATACAAAAGAAGAAAAGACACATTGATACACTACAAATAAGTATATTGAGGATCTGACTAGAAAAAGAAGTGAATGAAAAAGAGAAGGAGAAGAGCCTGATGAAGATGAATGTAATCAAAGAAGATAATTAGAATTTCTAATCATAGAAATAATTAAAAAAATGAGAAAAGATTTAGTACTTCTATTAGTTGTATTCTCATTGACACTGATAAATTCATTGATAAAACTCAAGACAAAAATAACGAATTTCAAGAAATAAGATCTCGTAGTAAAAGGAAACCTGCACAAAATTAAGTCAGAAGAAGTCGAAAAGAGAGGAGGAGAGAGAAAAGAGGCAAAAAGAAAGATAGCAAAGTAAAGAAACGAGAGGAAGGGGAAATAAGGTAATATGAATTTAATTGAAGAATAATATAGAATCCCATTTTGCTTCATTGAATATTTCGTCTCTCTCTCTAATTCTTCCTGTTTTCCAATGTAAATAACTAAAGTTTTCTTTATTTTCTCCAGAAATACTTACGTAAATTATTATTTGCTCCATTTTAAACACATTTAAAAAAAAAAAATAAGAGAGAGAGAGAGAGAGAGAGCATTAAGTACACTTTAGTTAAATCAATAGATTTTATATATTTTAAAGTTTATTATTATTATGTCACAAAAATAATCTTTTAAAATGCATATATTATTCTTTATTTTTCATACTTAATTCTATATTATTCTCCTCTTTTACCTTTTTATTTAATTCCATTTTATTCAACAATTTTTCAAAGCTTTTTGAGGAAGAAGAGAAAAAAATCATCTCATAAGGTCATAATGGCCTCATAGAAAATTTATGGAACAATAAATTATACAGGGTGGCTGCAAAATCTTTGCCACATTGCTCAGCAATGGAAACATTTGTTTTGTCTTTTTTTTCCGGAACTGAACCAATTTTTTCCGGTGTGTTTCAAGCTTTTAAGAGTTTTAAGAGCCAGCCTAGTTAGCTTAGTTGGTAGTGCGTCTGCCTTGTAAGCGCTAGGCCGCGGGTTCGATTCCCGCCCGTAAGAGTTTTTTAAGCCTTTACAGAAAAAAGACACAGCTATTTCTCGATATTTTTTTTTAACCCTCATCTTGGCAGAGATTTTTTTTTAATATTCCAAGTGGTTCTCGACAGATCCAGCGCTGAGAAAGACTTTCTAAACACCCTGTAGAAAAAACCATCATATTAACTACATAAATATTAGGAGCGTCTTGTTTTAAATGCATAAAAAACATGGGAGGGAATGGGACAGAGGAAGATAAAAACATGGGACAGAGGGAGAAGAAATATTTTAAAATGCAGTCCCATGATCCCATCATTTGAATCAGTGGCGACTCTTGTTTTTAAGAGTGGGACATCCCCGGTAAGCCCTAAAAGGAATATTATTACAGTCCCATTTTTGAACGACTCTTGACTTCAAGATTGGGGTATAGGTTTAACAAGCCCTACCCTAGAAGATATATTTATGATTTAGCTTTCAGATCTCAGATGATAAGATTTGATGGGATAGTAAAACATAACCTTTTTTGTGCCAAGGTTGATTCCTTGGTTCTTTTACCTTTTCATTCTTTTTCTTCTTCTTTTTCTTTCATAAAGGTCTCTCAATTATCCCAGTCTATCGAGTCCAGTCTTCTTTCTCTTCTCCACCTCCTCCTTACCGTTCGAATACCGTCCGAGGCGAACTTTATCCTTAAGAAATAAGGTTTGTTCTAGGAACGGCTGGCTTTCTCCTATCCTTGTCCTCCTTCTCTCTTCGAGACAATAAGACCTCAGCAGTTAGTGGCATAGCTGACGAGACAATAACACCTCAGTGGCATAGCTCCATGTGCGCCTTGGTTTCAGAACTGTTAGAGTTCCCTCTATCAAAGATCTTCCAAACTTTTTTTTTTTTTTTTTTTTTTTTTTTAAGGGAACTACGTATACCTGACCAATTCTTCTTTTTCGATGTTATCATTATTACTTATTACTAACAAGTTATTGTTCTTCTTCTCCTCCTCCTCCTCCTCCTCCTCCTCCCTCTTCTTCTGTTACTCCTCCCTTTTCAGAAAAATAAAATATTATCATCTTAGAATATACAAAATAAGTATAATAAACAAACAAACAAACAGAGAAGCATACATGTCGGCAATAAATAAGCTCGTAGGAGCGCCAAAACTTACACAAAGTTACAAGTCACTGTAATTTACTGTGACGTTTTCACTTTTATATTTTCTGTATTCCATTTTCTATATTCCCCTTTTCATTTGTCTCCTTCTTGCCTTCTTCCTAATTCATTCGACACGGGCACCACTTTTCTGTTATTGGTGCTTTCGCTCCAGAAATCCCTTTTTGTGGACTGTTTCCAACTTTCTACATACCTACTTTCCTTTGAGTTTTGAAAGGATTAAATTCTGCCAATTTGTGTGTTCTTTCATGTGTTTCTTGTAAGTCTTTACGTTGTACGTTTGTGTGATCTTTCATTGTAAGAATCAGTTTTTCTTGTTTGTTCTCTTTTCTTCTTCTCCTTCGTCTTCTTATTATTTAGAGAACGAGATGAAATTGAGAGAAGAGAAGGTGGAGACATACCTTCATAGAAAGAAAACAAGATGAAGATGAAAGAAGAAGAAGAAGAGGATACAAAGAAAAGCAAATGAATGTGAAGGAAGGAGAAGGAGAGGAGACATAGAAAGAAAACAAAATGAAGATGAAGGGAGGAGAAGAGAAGGAGGAGACAATAGGACATAGAAAGAAAACAAAATGAAGAAGGTTAGAAGAGGAAAACAAAATGAGAAAAAGAAGACGAAGAGGGAGGTAAAGGAGAGGGAAAGGCGAAAAAAGATGAGGGAAGCAAAAACAAAAATTATGTGGTAAAATAATATGAGGAAAAAAAAGCCAAAAGATTAGGAACAAGAAAAAAGTGGGAGTAGGAAAAGACGAACAAGAACAAGTAAAACCAAGGAGAAGAAAATACTGGAAGAAAAAGAATAAGTTGAGGAGAAGGAGGAGGAAGAGGAGAGAGAAAGAAGACGACAAGACTCAAATGAAAGAAAAAATCCTAGCAAGAGAGAAAGAGAGAGAGAGAGAGAGAGAGAGAGAGAGAGAGAGAGAAGTCATTCCTCTCCACAATTTTTTGTTAAGTTCTGGCAAATAGAAAATTATCTCCCTCTTTTCGCTCTTTCCCTCCGTGCACGTCCAACTCCTTTCTCTCTCTCTCTCTCTCTCTCTCTGCCCTCTCTCTATTTTTCCCTCCCCCTCAGACCCTTTCTGTCTGTCACTCTCCCTCCCCTTCTGTCTCCCGATTTGTTTGTCTCTGTCCCATTTCAAAAGTTTTCGACCGAATAGTAATATCTTTCAAGCATTTACTCAAGTGCCATCAAAATGTCATATTTTCATTCTGTGATGGAATCTGTGCTATCGACAGACAAAAACGGATTCAACAAAGAAAAAAGACAGACTTGACAAATAAATAATGACGGACAAAAACGGATTCAACAAAGAAAAAAGACGAACTCGACAAATAAATAATGACGGACAAACAAGGATTCAACAAAGAAAAAAGACGGACTCGACAAATAAATAATGACGGACAAAGACGGATTCAACAAGGAAAAAAGACGGACTCGACAAATAAATAATTGACGGACAAACACGGATTCAACAAAGAAAAAAGACGGACTTGACAAATAAATAATGACGGACAAACAAGGATTCAACAAAGAAAAAAGACGGACTCGACAAATAAATAATGACGGACAAACAAGGATTCAACAAAGAAAAAAGACGGACTCGACAAATAAATAATGACCGACAAACAAGGATTCAACAAAGAAAAAAGACAGACGTGACAAATAAATAATGACGGACAAACAAGGATTCAACAAAGAAAAAGACGGACTCGACAAATAAAAAGGACGGACAAAGACAGACCCGAAATCGAAGAGAGAAGGGGGACATGCATGATGTTAGAAGAGAACGAAACATCCGCCCTTAGGATCAAATTCGCCCCAGGCGAGAATCGAACTCACAGACTAGCGCTTACAAGGCAGACACGCTAAACTCCAAGCGCTAACTATTCTTCTGAAACAATTCCTTAAAAAGAGCCTACAAAATTCAAGGAGGAAGTTCAATTTGTGTACAACATTAGTAAAACAAAATGAGTTTTCATAGCGAATACCTCTCTAGTGGCCCACAAAACACAACCCCGACCCAAAGTTGTGTCGTTAGAAATTAACAGCTCAGCCCTAAAGGGGATTTAGCTAAAAATCGGCCAAATTGGACAAACTGTCTTCAGAACATAGCGAAAAAAAAAAAAAATTAAAAAATTACAAACTAAAGTTAATAAAATGTAGAACATTCAATTTAGTTTCCATTATCCACTTTGTATCTCGTAAGCTTTTGTATCCATGTGAACAAACAAGATCTTGTAAAGCTAGCTTATATTAATATTGTACGAGAGAGAGAGAGAAAGAGAGAGAGAGAGAGAGATTGTTTCCTATTCTTACGCTAGCCACTCAATCTCAGGTAAACCTGATCAGGTTCGCCTGTGTGAGGTCTACCTGATAACTAATTGTGAGTGGCTGGCCTTATTCAGCCAATGACGCGATGTTGAACACACCAGTTTTCCAGGACGCACTCATGTTAAGAACCGTTGTGCATGTTTGATATCTGCATGCGTATAACCGCCTGGAGAGAGAGAGAGAGAAAGGGAGAAGAGAGATGAAAGACAGCATGAGATGTTAAAAAACAGAAGGAAGTAAAAAAATAAATTAAATGAAATTTTGTCATCCTACAACTCTCTACCTCCCTTTCCGTCCCTCTTCCTCTTACAGTTTCTCCCCTTTTTCTTTCTCTTTCCTCTTCTCCTCTTTCTCGGTTTCTCCCGTATTCCCTCTTTCTATCTTATTTCTCTCTCTCCTTTCCCCCTATGTTTTTCTCATCCTTTCTATCCTTCTTTTTCTCTCACATCTTTTTTCTCCATCTCTCTCTCTCTTTCTCTTTCCCTCCACTTTTCTCTGACTCCTTCCCCTTTTTCTCTCTCTCTCCCTCCTTTCTCTTTTTCTCTCCCTCTCTCTGTTTCTGTATCTCATATTAAAATGACTTTGTTAAACAAAAGCTTCTGTATCTGTGAGCACATCACGCTGTGACCCTTGTGCAGTCATAAGACCCCTGGGGTATGTGAAATTATAAATAGGGGCTCCATCACAGTGTGCCTTGAGAGGTCTTTGGGTTTCCTTGCAGTCATATGACCCTTGGGGTATGTGAAATTATAGATAGGGGCTTCGTCAAACTGTGCCTTGAGAAGTCAAAGTGTGCCGGAAGGTAGGAAGTAGAAGAAAATCTAGCAAGGGTTGTCTCCTGAAAATTGAAACTTATGAAAATAATTCAGACTTAGGTGATACAGCCTTCTTCCTGTTCTTATTCCTCTTCCTGTTTTTGTTCCTGTTCCTGCTTTTGTTTTTCTTTCTCTTTTTGTTCCTGTTCCTTCTTTTGTTCTTCTTCCTCTTTCTGTTCCTTTGTTCCTGTTCTTGCTTTTGTTCCTCTTCCTCTTTTTGTTTCTGTTCCTTCTTTTATTCCTGTTCCTGTTTTTGTTCCTGTTCCTGATTTTGTTCTTCTTCCTCTTTTTGTTCCTGTTTCTTCTTTTGTTCCTGTTTCTGCTTTTGTTCCTCTTCCCCTTTCTGTTCCTCTTCTTGTTTTTGTTCCTGTTCCTCTTTTTGATCTTGTTCCTGTTTTTTGCCCCTTGGGTCTAACGTGTCCTCGTATGAGCATTTTTTTTTTTTATATATATATACCTATATAATATCTCATCATACTACATTATGTCAACACAAACTCAACAACAGGTAGTTGACGTAGTTGGTGAGTCAACCAGTATGAGAGAGAGAGAGAGAGAGGGAGGGAGGGAGATAGATTTCATAAAAAAAAGAGGAATGAGGAGGGAGAGATAAGGAGGGGGAGGGACTTATTATTGAAATACAAAGAGAGAGAGAGAAGGAGAGAGAGAGAAGGAGTAAAAAAAATAAAAGGGGGAGAAACAAAAAGAAGAAGAAGGAGAGGAGGAGGAGGAGGAGGAAGAAGGAGGAGGAGAAGAAGAAGAGCTAGGAAGATGGATATACTGAGTGAGTGAGAGAGAGTACAGGGGTTTGTTAAGTTGTTAGAGAGAAATAGGGAGCTCTCTCTAGAGTCTAGAGCAGGGGTTCTTAACCTTTTAGAAATGGCGGACCACTATTGAAAAACCAAAAATCTCGCGGACCACTTGAGATAATGTACATATGTATAGTCTAATATATAAAAATGAATGTGTGTGTGTGTGTGTGTGTGTGTGTGTGTGTGTGTGTGTGTGTGTGTGTGTGTGTGTTCGAACTTTATGCCTGGCCAAACCGCTCATCCGATTGCTATGAAACTTTAACTTATTGCTTGCACTCCCGTGAAGGTTATAGGCTGTTTTCCGGTCCGAGCAAGACCACTAAATGGATGAGTTCCATAAGAAATACACAGGAAGAAGAGACTGCGGAGAAATGTTCCGCTCTCGACCAACATTTTGAGTTTCGTTTATGTTTTTAGTTTGATAACTATGCAGCTAATAAAAGCGTTCGTATGTTCATTTTTACGGAATGAGATATTTTTTTTTCTTTTTAGGGGCATTTTCTATATTTTAAAAAAAAAAAAAAAAAGATATACGACCACTCCTTTTACCCACCGGACCATAGGTTAAGAATGGCTGGTCTAGAGGCATAAATTTTCTAATTACTATCTGTCTGCCCTCAAGTATACCACCTGATGTTTATGAGAGAATTTTAAAGGGGACAAACAAAATGGAGAGCTCTGGATTTATGAACTTCCAATAAAAGACACTTACAGGGTGTCCAATGTGTTTGACCTCCTCCCATAAAAATAATATACAGAGTTACCCACTTATTGTATATATCTCCCATAAAATATGTGAATGATGGTTGTTATTTTAGTGTTAAACTCAAAGTGGGACATACATACCAACTTCCAGGATGTATAAAGGAATTAGGGTTACAGCCCGTTCACACTGCACGAATTTTTCTTCGTTGGCTATGTGAACATAATAGGTTCTTCAGATGTACCTTTGTATACTGTACCTATACGCCTTACAAAAAAAAAAATGGTGACGAAGACAAATTCGTTTCGTGCAATGCTTTCTTTTCACCACGATTTTACCTAGGGGTTTGTTTTCACGTCCATCTTGTATAACAGTCGTACCTACCTACCTAACCTAACAGAGTTGCCCACTTATTGTATATATCTACACGTAATCTAACACGAATTTACTGAAATCAGCAAGAAACAGAAACGTATAAATTTTGAAACAAGTTAGAGCTTCATATCTTCTGAACCCACACCACCACAAGCACAAATATCATCCCATGTATGAAATACCTACCTATAAAATACATGGGTATACCTATGCATGTAGGTACATTTGTATAGTAGGTACACATATAGCTACCTATATCTGGAGCTAGACAGTAAGGTAGATAGTAGGTAGGTAAATAAAATTCCCGAGAAAAAAAAAAAAAAAAAAAGGGAAAAAAAATTCATCAAAACAATCATAACTTTACCAAGTAGTTAGGTATCTAAGCAGGTATCTCTTGCGAGTACCTAACTATAATTTTATAAGACTTACCTATCTCTAGGTACTTACTTATAAGACCCATAATAGCTGGAATTATGAAGTTCAATAGGTAGACGGTACTTTTGTCATAAATTTATTTAACCATCAAGTTCATTGGTTAATTAGAAAGCTTCGCTTTACGTAAAACCCTTTTGACTAGGCTTGCCAAATATCCAAAATGTCGATTCGGGACGCGAATCCGCGAACATAATTGCCAAATCCGCGAACATAATCGCCAAATTGCTCTAGCTACCTACTTATAAGACCCATAATAGCTGGAATTATGAAGTTCAATAGGTAGACGGTACTTTAGTCATAAATTTATTAAACCATCAAGTTCATTGGTTAATTAGAAAAGCTTCGCTTTACGTAAAATCCTTTGTGACCCCTTAATTTTGTAGGAAATTTTCTTAACTTTAAACGTATGTTTTTACTTTTTACATTAAGGGCGTGATTTAGGAGTTACAGGCGGAAAACTAAAAAAAGTGCCAAGAGTAGGTATGCACTTTTTTCGAGGTTTTTTGCCCCCCAAAAGTTATCCCCTGGGATTTCGAGGTCGAAAATTTGGTATAACAATCCTGGCTAGGTAAATTGGTTTAACTTTGAAAAAAAAAAAAAAAAAATCCGACCATTTTTCGGCCACCTACTTGACCTACAGGCTGCTGTAACAGCACTATAAATGAACATAAAGTAATGTTCGACCACACCATCATGTAGGAAATTTTGTGCACTTTCATTTTGATTCCCATCAAAAATTGCGTAAGATGCACGGTTTAGGAGTTATAAGCGAAAAACTGAAAAAAGTGCAAAATTTCGGACGTTTTCTGGCGGTTTTTTCGCTGCTAAAAGTTCTCCCCTCAACTCTCGAGGTCTTGATTTTAGTATGACACTCCTCCCACCATACCTAACGATCCTATGAAAAAAAAAATCGTTTGTTCTAATTATTGCAAGG
>NW_007377693.1:75022-86298 GCF_000475195.1 Diaphorina citri
AAAAAAAAACAAAAAAAAAAAGAATAATAATAGATTGAATTTGCATCTGTATCATCAGGGTGTATGAGTGAAATTGTGCTGAATGGAAATAGGAGAGGGGGCGGAGGAGGATGAGGAGGATATGGAGGAGGAGGAGGAGGAGGAGGAGGAGAAAACCATGAGAAAAAAGTATTGGGAGAAGAAGAGGAAAAAAAGAGATAAAAAAAAGGAGAATATAAAGAGGATATAGAAAGGAGGGAGGAGAAATGGGAAAATAAGAAGAAGAAGAAGAAGAAGAAGAAGAAGAAGAAGAAGAAGAAGAAAGTAGAAGAAAAATAAAAGAAGAGGTATAAATATAAAATATATTTTTTTATAAATGAAGGAGAGGATAAGAAAGATAGAAAGGAGGGAGATAAAGGAATACAGGTGCAGTATGAGAAAAAAAATCAGATAAAAGAGGTAAAGGAAAACAAGGGGAAGTGAGAGGAAGTAAGGAAGAGGTGGGAAAAAGAATGGAATATTTTAGGAATGAAATATTTTTAGAATAAAGAAGTAGAAGAAGAAATAGAATAATCGAAGGTTGAGAAGTACCTAAGTAGAAAAAGGAGAAGGAAAAGAAATAGGTACCCAAGACAAGAAGAAGAAAAAGAAGAAGAAGGAGAAAGAAAAGAGGAGGTGGAAAAAAAAAAAATAAAATACTAGAAAGACGAAGAAAAAGAGCAGTAGGAGGGAAAGATTATAAACGATAAGTAGTGGGAGGAAAGAAGAAAGAACTGGAGGAATATGAGGAAAGTAGGAATAAAAAGAAATATACGAGTACAAGGAAAAAAAATATGAAAGAAAGAGAAGTATGAAAAGGAAAAAGAAATATGAAATCTTGCCATCACATTGATGGAGTGTTGATGAATTTTTGCATAATGGGAAATCTGCAACCTGCTGTGATTTGGCTGCAAGCACTGTCTGTATTATTATGTTACATACAAAATGTTAGAATAAAACATAATAAATATTCATATAGGTTGTGAGGATATGTTGCCAACTTCACACACATGGCAAAATGTTGCGAGGATTCTGTCAACGTCCCCACGGGTACAGCCCTGGGGATATGCGTGCCATAGTGTCCCCGTTCCAATGTTGTCCCCATATTGTGTCCCCATCCCCATATTGTCCCCGCCCATTGGGACTACATGGTTTTATCAAAGAAAAACAAAATGATAGCTCATGTACCCCTAAATAGGCAGAAGTTCTGAAAATAAAAAGAAAAGGAAAAAAAGAAAAAAAGAAAACACGCAAATCAAAAGGATGGATAACTAGAAACAAGAACTTTCCAAAAGAAAGAAAGAAAAAAAGCAAGTACGGAGGCGAAGAATAAAAAGAAGAAACAGAATAGGAAAGAGAAAGAAAGAAGACGAAGAAGATTGAAAAGAAGAAGAAGATTGAAAAGAAGAAGAAGAAGAAGAAGAAGAAGACTGAAAAGAAGAAGAAGAAGTAGAAGAAGGCCAACTCCAAAAAGGTTAGGCTCACAATAACACTTACCATAAAAAAAGGACTTGGACACTTAGACACCTGTCTGTAAAAGAACAAAGGATAATATCCCTAAAGGGAATTCAGCTTACAAGTAGGAGGGAAAAAGAAAAGATTAAGAAGAAGAGGAAGAAAAGGAAGAGAAAGGAAAGATTAAGAAGAAGAATATGAACAATAAGAAAATAATAGGAACAGAACAAAGAAAAAAAAGGCCGAGTAGGAAAAAGAGGAGGAGTAGTAGGAGGAAAAGAAGGAGAAGAGAGAAAGAAGAATGAGGAGGGGAAGGAGGAGGAAAAGACAAAGAAAAGAAGGAGGAGAGAGAGAAGGAGGAAAAGAGAAGACGAAGGAGGAAAGTAAGGAGGAAAGGGGAAGGAGGAGAAGAGAAGGTTAAAGATAAGAATATAAAGGACAGACAGGAAATCCTAAAAAGTCAAAGATAAGAAAGCCTTTACCTATAATACAAATTTAGCATTGAGTATAGATATTATAGGTACAACCCATGTCAAAGGTAATTTTATTAGATTTTATTATTTTTTTGTCTTGTTTTTCCTGCTCCCATCACAGGACTAAAGGCTTTCAGGGCTTTTTTTTACGTTTTACCTTCCTTTTACCTTTTTTCCCGATGGAATAAATTCCCTTTTCACCAACCTATCCTAATTACCCAAGGTGTATTTTTCTTCCCCATTATCGTAAAAAACCGAACCTGGTTTCCTTGAATTTTTCCCTCTTTGGGCGTAATAGCGCCACCACACACTGCTGTATAACTGCCAAGGTTTTCTAGTGATGTGGTTTTACACCCCGTTCGGCGAAAACCCCGAGAGGCGAACTACCCTCCTACTCACATGAACCTTAACCTGAGAGAGAGAGAGAGAGAGAGAGAGAGAGAGAGAGAGAGAGAGGCGGAAATTCGGGACAAAACGCCCCAAAATGAAAAACTGAACGGGACGCCGGGACACCCCCTGAAATTCGGGACTGTCCCGGCCGATTCGGGACGTTTGGCAAGCCTAGTTATACATAAACTGAGGGCTTATACCTGAAGGATTATACCTATGTATAATTGTATAAAAGCAAACTTTTAGCATGGGCTGAAGGAAATGAATCCGAATTGAATCGAAACAAATAAGAATAGGACCATCGCCAAGGGTTGGCTACAAAAAAAAAAATACTTTGGAAGAAGGAGAAGGAGAAGAAGAAGAAGAAGAAAAAGAAGCAGAAGAAGAAGAAGAAAGAGAAGAAGAAGAAGAAGAACACGAAGAAGAAGACGAAAAGCCAAAATTCAAAATCCAAAATATTCCTGAAAATCTTCTCCCTAACTTAACCTAGTCCGTAGTGCCAAATCCCAATTCCAACAGCAAAATCAAGAAAAGCAGGAGGAGGAGGAGGAGCAGCAGCAGCAAAAGACAAGAATGGGAGGAGGTAAAAGATGAGGAGGAGAAGAATTAAAGTAATAGGTACAGGTACATAATATGTATGGTAAGAGATAATTATTCTAGATTCAGACAAGCATGTGCCAAAAGTTCCAAAGCGATTGTAATGAGACAAAGTGGGGTCAAAGTCAAATCAGGAAACCATAGCATAAAACTTCTACACATTTCCTATAAAAACCGTGACATAAAATTTCCTGCCAGACAAAACCGTCTGCCAGATAATAGAACGACACATAATCTATTTTATTGCTAGGTATTATTATTAATCGAAGGTTGAGAAGTATTATTATTGAGAGAGAGAGAGAGAGAGAGAGAGGTAAAGAGAGACAGAGAAAGAAAGAGAGAGAGAGAGGTAAAGAAAGACAGAGAAAGAAAGATTGAGAGAGAGAGAGAGAGGGAAAGAGAGACAAAGAAAGAAAGAGAGAGAGAGAGAGAGAGAGAGAGAGAGAAATAAAGAGGGGAGGGAGAAAGAGAGAGAGAGAGAGAGAGAGAGAGAGAGAAATAAAGAGGGGAGGGAGAAAGAGAGAGAGAGAGAGAAACAGAGGAACAAGAGAGTTAGAGGGGAGAGAGATCATAATAGAGAGAGAGAGATTTAGAGACAAGGAGGAGGAGAGAGTATAGGAAGTGGGAGAAAAAGGGATTTTTTAGGAAGGGGGAAAAAAAGGGATTTTTTAGGAAGGGGGAAAAAAGGGATTTTTTAGGAAGGGGGAAAAAAAGGGATTTTTTTTGCGCTTTCCACTTAGTGGCGGGATTATCCTGAAGGAGCTCTACCACCCAACCCACTTGTCCCGGATTCAGATTCCTGGAAATCTGCTCGTTTATTTCTACCCACTTACATAAATAATTAGTACATTTCCTCTCTCTCTCTCTCCCTCCCTCGTAAATGTAGGTACACTCTCTTCCTCCTTCTCTCTCTCTCTGTCTTTTACTCTCTTCCTTTCCCTCCCTCTCTCTCTCTCTCTCTCTCTCTCTCTCTGTCTTTTACTCTCTTCCTTTCCCTCCCTCTCTCTCTATCCCTCTCTCTCTCTGTCTTTTACTCTCTTTTTTTCTCTATCCCTCTCTCTCTCTCTCTCTCTCTTCCCTGAGAGAAACAAGACAGCTAATGGTACTTTTTACCATATTGTATAGCTACGAACACACATACTCATTATAATGCATGTACTCATTATAATGCACAGAGTAATAATAATAATAATAATAATAATAGTGCTTATTTATACTGCTCGCATAGGACTGAAAAGTCCCTTTACTCCAGCAGTAGGCTGATCAAAAAGTGATTTTGGGGGCCAAGGTACAACCAGGCACCCTATATCTAGGTAGGTAGGTACATACATAAAAAACTACCCTGAAAAATGAGGGAAAAAAATCACGGGAAATGGTAATGAAATTTTTCTCACCCGAATATGAAGATGGGATTTATACTCGCTCCATTACCTCTTCCCCTTTCCTCCCCATTTCTACCTTTTCTCTGCATTACCTATAACACCTCCACCACGTAGTAGGTACCTATAACATCACATCAGTACCTATAACATTACCTACCCCCTCATTACCAATAACACCCCCTCAGTACCAATAAATAGAATCCCTCTCTTCTTTTTCTTTTTCTTCTTCCTCTTTTTCTTCTTCCTCTTTTTCTTCTTCTTCTTTTTCTTCGTATTAGGATTAGGTAGATAGGTATTAGGTACATAAATGAAATGATGTGAAAATTGGGCTTCCTTCTCCCATTTCCGGGTTTAAATTTTCAATATCTATTATTAGGTATCCTATATTGAGGATAAAATTCCATACCTCGGCTGGGATTGAACCCACGCCCTCCTGTTTATATTGAGGATAAAATTCCATACCTCGGCTGGGATTGAACCCACGCCCTCCTGTTTACCAGGCGAGCGCCTTGACCAAACCACCGAGGCTTAGTCTGGCTGGGGGAATTTGAACAGAGAGTGTAGACCTGTTTAATCTGGCTAAGGGACTAACAGATAAAATTCCATACCTCGGCTGGGATTGAACCCACGCCCTCCTGTTTACCAGGCGAGCGCCTTGACCACTACACCACCAGGTAAGTAGAGGAGAGAGAGAGAGAAAGAGGGAAAGAGATAAAGAGGGAAAGAGAGAGAGAGAGACATAGGTAGCAATATGTATACGTATCTACTTCTTAGAGACTTGGACTGTAGACTCTTAGGTGAGAACATTAAAATTTATCTGTTTCTTTCTTAATCTTCCTCTCCTTCTTTATTATTATTATTATTCCTTGTCCTCTTCTCCCTCCTTCTTCTCCATGTTCCTCTTCTTCCTCCTTCTTCTTTATTATTATTATTATTCCTTGTCCTCTTCTTCCTCCTTCTTCTCCTCTTTTTCCGCCTCCTCTTTCCTCTTTTTCTTCTTCTTCCCATCGTCTTTTGCTGGCGCCTTTTCTAAAACTCCCATAACCTTAATACTTAAGCTGTTTTCTTTATAGAAACAGTGTAGGGAGGAGAGGAGAGATATTAAACAAAGAAACAATGTTTGGCAATGCTGTTGATACTCGCAAAAAAATTTAGCAATATACGCATTCAAAATCAATGAGGAAAATAATTATTAAGAGAGTGCAGAGAAAATAAAAATAAAAATGGGAAAGGAAAATAGAGAGGTACCTATAGAGAGGTGAAGAAGGGAGAGAACGGGAAAAGAAGGAGAGAACAAAAAGGGAAAGAAAATATAAGAGTGAGAAAAGGACGATAAGAAGAATCGAAATTATTGAACAAACGGAGTGAGGTTTTTTTTTTAGAAGTTTGATAGAGGGAACTGTATTTGCTGAGGCTAATCTTCCCCAAAGAGAAGGAAGACAGGATAGGAAAAAGCCAGCCGTTCCGAGAACGAACCTTATCCGTTTAGGATAAAATCCACCCCGGATGAGATAGGTATACAATATATACATACAGAGTATAGCATACAATAATGACGTAACGGAAGGAGAGAGTAAGAGGATGGAGAGAGAGAGAGAGAGAGAGAGAGAAGTTCGAAGAGGCAAGAATGGATAAAGGAAGGGAGAGAGACAAAGAAAAAATAAAATGGAAGAAAGAAGAGGAAAAGAGACAGAGGGAGAGAGAGAGAGAAAGAGAGAGGTTCAGAGACGGAGAAGGACGAAAGACAAAGAAAAGTAGAGGGAAGGAGGGATGGAGAGGTAAAGAGGGAGAGAGAGAGAAGAATACAGAGAAAGAGAGAGAGATAGAGTAAAAGGAAGCAAGGCAGAGGAAGATGCAGGTGTGATAAGGATGAAAACAATAATATTTTGAGTGCAAAAAAAAAAAAAAAAAACTCTAACGAAATAGATTTTGCTGCAGATATCTTCAGCAGAACTAATTTCCAAACCTCTTGAAAACCTTGAAATGAGAGAAAAAAGGAAGAAATTGGAATAAAATAAAATGAGTGGTTCAAAAAAGTTGGAAAACTTTAGAAAAAAAAAAATCTTCCTCTTCTTCTCTTCCTCGCCAGAAAAACAATGACAACATAGAAAAAAAAAAATCTTCCTCTTCTTCTCTTCCTCCTCCTCTTCTCTTTCTCCATCTTCATTTCTTCTTCTTCTTCTTCTTCTTCTTCTTCTTTTTCGATGTTATGATTATTACTTATTACTAACAAGTTATAACCAAGAAATGAAAATACCCAAGTAAGTTCTAGCTTATATTAGTTAGGTATCTAGGTATTTAATTAGTTTACCTCTTACGTATAAGTTTGATTCCAATTTTCTTCTTAACTAGGGTTTACTGGTAGGCAAGTAAGAGTTTTCCATCATCTGAAAAAAACATCCAAGTAGTCAACCACTTGAAACTGTTCTGAGTTTACGACTACTTCAAGTGGTTAGATGGAAAAGCTTATTTATGAGAATCCTGTCACGTCAATAAAATTATAAAAACAGAAAAATAAAAAGGAAAGAAGTAAAAAGGTACCTAACCTAGATAAATAGAGATAAGTAAATAAATAGGTACCTAGATTCGTCAATTAATAATAGATCAGATTAGTCAATAAACATACATTTTTCCCCTACCTCGGTGGTGTAATGGTCAAGGCGCTCGCCTGGTAAACAGGAGGGCGTGGGTTCAATCCCAGCCGAGGTATGGAATTTTATCCATAAAACGGAAGTAGGTAGGTAGATATCTCTCTCTTTCTTTCCCTCCCTCTCTCTTTCCCTTTTTCACTCTCTCTCTCTCTCTCTCTTTTTGCCTCTCCCTCTCTCCTTCCCCTCATACATTTACAGTTGAGTATCTCTCCTCCTCCCTTCCTCTTTCTCTCTCTCTGCTCTCTCTCTCTCTTTCTCCCTCTGTATCCCTCTCTCTCTCTCTCTCTCTCTCTCTCTCTCTCTCTCTCTCTCTCTCTTACAAGAACAAGGATTGTTTTCCTGGGGAAATCAAAACAATCTCTTCTCTACCATTTGTAAATTTCCCCATTTCTTCTTTTTTTTTTCTTCTTCTTCTTCTTCTCCTTCTTCTTCTTCTTCTTCTTCTTCTTCTTCTTCTTCTTCTTCTTCTTCTTCTCCGTTTTCTTCCCCATTTGCTTCTGTCATTAATTCCTGATCCTTGTGTGTTTTGATTGTTTTCTTTCTTACTCGTAAATTCTTTCTTGGTAGGTAAGTATACCTAGGTAGGTGGTTTTTTTCCCTGAATGTTTGAAAAACAGTCAAAACTCCGGGCACGGTTGGTCCAGTGGTAATGCGCTTGCTTGCCATGCAGAAGGTCCCGAGTTCGAATCCCACCATCGACAAAAAATTGTACTCATTTTTCGATTGCAAATATTTCAACGGGTTACTTTCTGGTGTTCTCGTGTTGACCCAGCACTTAAATGGGAAGTATTGTGTCTCTTCTCGCTCATCTGATGAGAGGCATACTACGGGATGGGCATGCTACGACACAGACCACAAGCGTCTAATGTAGCAGTTGTTTCATCGCTACGAAATAAAAACGGCGGTGAAACACTCATCTTTTTAAACCTAAAAAAAAAAACCTAACTCCATTTTTGTGTATAGTCTGGCCAAGGAGAATTTAAGAAAAAAAATATCAAAAGAAAATTATGCACCTTTTTTATGTATTTTCATCTCATCTTTTCACCCACTTCTCTTCATCTTTAGCGAATTCAATAGCGAATTCAATGCTCAGTTTCTATACTTTCTATATTTAGAAGGTCAAACTTTCTTGACTTGGCGGGGCGGAGCGCTACCGCGCTCCTTAATTACCATTATCATCATAAAATCGTTTCTTGTAGAGCTACGGCGTAGCGTAGGAGTTTGCAAACAGTCTCTCATTTCCATTTCTCGTCGGAAGAATTCTCCTATTTCATTACCATCCGGTGGATAAGTTATTAGGCCAACCACTCACTATCAGGTAGACCTGACAGGTACACCTGATCAGGTAGACCTGACAGGTAGAATAGAATAGGTACATAGGTACATATACCTTGTTTTTCCTGCTCGAATGAGACTAAAAAGTCCCTTTACCCCACAGCTTTTTAGTTACCTACCTAAATCTCCTTTATAGGTGAGGTATTCTTTTCCAACCAATGTCATAACTTTTTTTTACTTTTTATATATATATATATACAGATCCACCAACAGTTTGTTGATCACAATATTGCATCTAAACTCTAACATACTATGTTGATCATTCTGTTTATCAAATAAATGAGGATAAAATTTCATACCTCGGCTGGGATCGAACCCACGCCCTCCTGATTACCAGGCGAGCGTCTTGACCACTACGCCACCGAGGCAGGTTACTATGATGGTCAAGGCTCCGTTGAGGACGCTTCTATTCAATAGCATGGTTGTATCAAAGTGGAAAGTAGATGTGTAACAGTAAAAGATATATATATATTTTTTTTGTTTTCCTCCCTCTTTACTCGAACCACCAACCTCCAGATCCGAAGACCACAAGGTGCTAACCATTAACATGGACATAGATAGACATGATTTTCAGAAAAGAGACAGAATGAGAAATAATGAGAAAAGAGAGAAGGAGAGGGGGAGATATTGATAGAGAGAGACAGAAGGAGAAAGTGAAAGAGAGAAAGAAAGAAAGAAGGAGAAAGTTAAACAAGAGAAAGAGAGAGAGAGAGAGAGAGAGAGAGAGAGAGAGAGTCACGTTTTTGGAACCCACAAGAGAAAATCCCTTAAAAAATAGCCATGTATTATCTTGCAATAACTTTCTCTCTCTCTCTCTCTCTTTCTCTCTCTCTCTCTCTCTCTCTCTCTCTCTCCTCTCTCTGATACTCAATCATTTCCAATTCACTAGGTAGGTATGTGTACCTCTCCCTCTCTCTTCCTTCTCTCTCTTTTCCCCTCTTCCTTCCAATAATCTGTTACTTCCCTTGAAAGAACGGAGGAGGAGATGTAGAGGGAGGATAAGAAAAAAGAAGAATACAAAGAGAGAAAAAAAGAAAATAATCGTAAAAATAATAAAACAGTAAAAAGAAGAAGAAGAAGAAGAAGAATAAGAAGATAAAAAAAATCCTATATAGAAAATCGATTGGGTAAGTGTATAGTACCTACAAAAATATACTTAGGTACATAGGTATGCATATATCTATCTAACTCTATCTTTACGCAAAGTTTACAATGTAATTCGATATGCTTGTTTTTTTGTCTTGTTTACATACCTACCTACCTATTACATAAATGGTACACAGTTAGGTTAGGTACTTGTTTTTTCACGACAAAGTTTACCATGTACCCAATTTCAGATAAACACACCTAATTCAATATATGTATCCAGGTAAAGGTATGACAACCTGACAACCTTTACATCGTAATACAAAGTATAGGTAATACATAGGTACCTGACTACATGGGTACCAACGTGTTGTATGTATGTGGTAGGTATATACCTAAATGGGGTGTTTCAGGGTGATTTTTTTTTTTTTTTTTTTTTTTTTTTTTCTCAGGCTGGGTATATCCTAAAAGGGGGTGTTTTGGGGGTTTTTTTTTTTTTTTTTTTTTTTTTTTTTTTTCCTCAGGCACCTTTTCCTTTTGTATGGAGTCGGTGTTTTTAGTCAGCCTTTTTCAGTCAAACCTGTTTTGTTCTTTGTTTCCTGCCCTATTTACAATAGATCCGTTTTGTATACAGTGGAACCTCTATATAACGAAGTGCAAGGGAAATGCCCAAAATTTCGTTACATCGAAGTTTTCGTAATATTTATTTTCGTTATATCGAGGTTAAAATCATAATGATTTCGTTATATCGATTTACTTCGCTATACTGGGGTCAAAATCAGAGTAACTTCGTTGTACTGAGGTAATTTTTACTCGGTTTTAAGATCACTTCGCTATACTGAGGTCAAAATTCAATCAGTTTCGTTTTTCGTTATACTGAGGTAATTTTCCCGGGCTCATGCCCCAAATTACTTCGTTGTATCTATTCTTTTTACTTCGTTATACTGAGGTTTTTGCCTTTGGAGGAAAGGGAAATCGACTTTTCTTCGCTATATCGAGGATTTCGTTATACTAAGATTCGTTAAATCAAGGTTCCACTGTAACCAGGAAAGCAAGATCCGTTTTCTTATTTAATCCATAAATTCAATGTGTAGTCCCAGGTAATCCAGGTATTCGTCTCACACTCCCTCTTTTCTACGTATTACATCCCTATAATGGCCTCGAATTATAGAACTGACCGTAATGTCACCTTTCCTGGAACAAATTTCTCCCGAAGTTTCTTAACATATTGGACAGTAAGTCATGGTGTGTTTGGAAAACTTTTCTTTTTTTTAGAAAGTTCTAACTTTATTTTTACACCAGAGAACAAAGCGGAGTTGTTTTTATCTTATTGGGAACCCTATTTATATTTTTTATCAGCAAAAAGTTTCGTTTGTCAGTTTAGTAGGTATACCTAACACAAGTTTTTATTTAAAATAATGTAAATTATACCCCCAGGATTAGCATATTGGTAAGATAGATCGGTTGTATAGGGTCTTGTGGGGTAAAGGAACATTTTATGGCATAGGGTTTTGTGGGGTAAATGAACTGTATGGGTTAACTGGTTTAAGTTAATCTCATTCAAATTTTACATATTTCTGGTTAAAGGAAATTTGATCATGTTAAAAATTTCAACTTAAAAATAAGATCTCACTTCGTTTGGTCTATTTTCTCTCTTTCTTTCTCTCTCTCTCTCTCTCTCTCTCTCTCTCTCTCTCTCTCTCTCTCTCTCTCTCTCTCTCTCTCTCTCGTATTATTGGTGTTTATCTATCTAGTCATGTCTTCAAGTGAGGTTTCACGACTTTTCTGCTTCTCTTACGTAACTGTATCTGTCTTCATCTTCATATTCACTTTCCATTTCCTCTTTATATGTTGTAAGTATATTACAAACATGTTCCATATAGGTAATA